>NC_062544.1:164566171-164867761 GCF_016906955.1 Phacochoerus africanus | reverse complement strand
AGTGTCAGGGGTTCCTTCTACTCTACATCCTCACCAGTGGTTTTTATCATCTTTTTGATGATAGCCACTTTAACAGGTTTGAGGTGGTAACTCCTTGTGGTTTTGATTGCATTTCCTGGTGATCAGTGATGTTCAGCATTTTTTCATGTACCTGTTGTCCATTTGTATATCTTCTTTGGGAAAATGTCTGTTCAGGTCTTTTGCACATTTTAAATTAGATTATTACTATTTTTTTGCTATTGAGTTGTATTAGTTCTTTATATATTTTTTGATATTAGCCCCTTATCACATATACAGCTCACAAATACCTTGTCCCATTCCATAGGTTGTCCTTTTACTTTGTTGCTCATTTCTTTTTCTGTGCAAAAGCTTTTTAGTGATGTAACCCTACTTGTTTGTCTTTGACTTTGTCGCTTCTGCTTTAGATGTCATATCCAAAAAATTGTTGCCAAGTCTATGTCAAGGAGATATTTTTCTTGTTTTCTTCTTGAAGTTTTGTGAGGTTTTTTTTTGTCTCATATTGAAGTTTTTAATCCATTTGAGTTAATTTTTGTGAGAAGTATAAAATAGAGGTCTAATTTCATTCTTTCACATGCAAATATGCAATTTTCCCAGCACTATTTATTGAAGAGACTGTCTTCACTGTGTATTCTTGTCTCCCTTGCCAAATGTTTGTTGACCATATATGCATGGATTTTTTTCTGGGCTCTTGATTCTGTTTCATTGCTCAGTGTGTCTGTTTTTATCCCAGTATTATACTATTTTAATTATGTCAGCTTTGTAATATAGCTTGATTTCAGGAAGTGATGCCTCCTACTTTATTTTTCTTTTCCCATGATAAATTGTGCTCTTTAAAACACACCATTAAGAAAATGAAAAGATGCAAACTTTTGCATTTAGCACAGATAAGTAATGAGGTCCTACTGTACAGCACAGGGAGTTATATCCAATCTCTTGGAATAGAACATGATGGAAGAGATTATGAGAAAAAGAATATATATATATGTATATATATATATGTATGTATGTATGACTGGGCCACTTTGCTATATAACAGAAACTGGCACAACATTGTAAATCAATTATATTTTTTAAAAAAAGAAAATGAAAAGGCAAGCCATGGATTGTGAGAAAATGCTATATCTATCAAATTATATAACATATATATGTATACACAATTATGCATGTATAACATACATAATATATATTTGTGTTATAATTGTTTTCTATAAAACTATATATATGATTAATATATAAAGATATAATTAGTCATAAACACATGAAAGAATCCTCACTGTCAGTAGTTGTCAGAAAAATACAAACTGAAATGTAAATGAGTTTCTACTACACACCCTTTCACATGGCTAAGATTAAAATAACTAGAAATAAGAGTTGGCAAGGCTGTGAAACAATGGAAACTCATACATTGCTGGTAGGATTGTGAAATAGCACAATACTTTGCAAAACCACTTAGCAGTTTCAACAACATCTTGTCATAGAACACATTTGCACAAATAAGTCAATGTCAAGAAATAGCATAAAAATTTACCTTATTTCAAAAATAAAGAGAAAATTATATACAAGTTCCCATTGTGATGTAGCAGAAATGAACCCAGCTAGTATCCAGGAAGATGCAAGTTCGATCCCTGGCCTCTCTTAGTGGGTAAGGATCTGGCATTGCTGTGAGCTGTGGTGTAGGTTATAGACTTGTCTTAGAACTTGGGTTGCTGTGCTTGTGGTGTAGGCCGGCAGCTGTAGCTCTTATTCAAACCCTAGCCTGGGAACTTGCATATGCTGCAGGTGTGACCCTAAAAAGTAGGAGAAAAAAAAGAGAGAGAAATTTATATAGAAATTTATCCCAGTTACAATCACTGCTAGAAGATGATGCAATATTATTTACATTTTCCTCAGGAAAAGGAAGAATATCCTAAGAATTTAACACAAAACCAAATTATTGCACATGTTTAGAGCCAACAAACAGAATTTTCATGCCTGTAAAAATCAGATGATAAATTATATTAATTTAAAAAAGAAAAACATTGCAATTATTAGGAAGAAAATAAGCTTAAATCTAAATAAAAAACAAAACTTTATAGCAGACATTAAAAAATTAAAAGAAAAAACAATCTGACAAAACTAAGAGCAAACATCCATCAGATCAAAAATTTAAATGGAATAAGCTCACATAGTGAAAGAAGAAACTCTTAGAGCAAATCGTAAAGCAAAACCTAAGTGTACACTATAGGTAAAAGAGATTCATCTGAAATCAATCTAATCCAGAAAGTTTGAAAATCAATAGCTGGGCACAGACATTGATTTTGGTTGGCATACTTGCAAATGCCAACCAAATCAAAATAGGGGATATTTGTATGTATCAGTTTTGGTTTTTTTTTTTTTTTTTGCAGAAATTGTTAGATGCTTATCAATCCCATTTCTCCTTCCATATAGAAAGATTAGCATCCCTGGCCCAAAATGCAATATGAATATGGCCTTGTGACCAGATCCTGGACAAAGTAATACAGTAGATGGGAAACATCCAGGTTTGAAAATAAAATATTTCATGCAGGAGTTCCCATCATGGCTCAGCAGAAACGAATCCGACTAGTAACAATGAGGTTATGGGTTCAATCCCTGGCCTAGCTCAGTGGGTTAAGGATCCAGCATTGCCGTGACCTGTGGTGTAGGTTGCAGACGTGGCATGGATCTGGCATTGCTGTGGCTGTGGTGTAGGCTGGCAGCTACAGCTTTGATTGGACCCCTAGCCTGGGAACTTCCATATGCTGCGGGTCTGGCCCTAAAAAGCAAAAAATAATAAAATAAAATATTTCATGCAGTCTTCTCACTTTTCTTCTTGGCCAGCTATGAACACAAAAGATCTGACATAAAAATCTGAGAGGGCCAGAGAAGATGGTTTGAACTAATTTGCTATTTTCTAAATATATATAGAAAGAGATGATAGGTTACACTTTTTCCTCCAGAAACATGGCCCTCCTCACCAGAAGGTAGCACCTTTAGGGATTTCTTAGTTATGGGGCCTTGAACTGCTCAAATCCCAACTATCAGCTATCCTTAAGTTTCAAAGGAAAGATGATGTTGAAATATTGCTGGGTAGAGCAATATAAAGACCATTTTCATTCACCTACTTTCTACCATGTAAAGGTTCTGAATTAACAGTTAGCCTTGTCTAATTATTAATATTTTCAGGTCATTCAACCATTTGATCAGAATGATCTCATCCTAGCATGTTCCTTTGTCTTAACTTCTTTTTCTATGTTGGGTACTAACTCTTGACACAGGGTTATGACTTTTCGTTCTTTTAGCAGCTTATTTCTGCCTCTTCATGATCTTTTAACTAAAACCTGGTTGCTAACATTTGCTTATCTCCTCTGTTACTGAGTATGTCTTTCTTTTACTATCTCCTTGAGCTACTTTTCGAATCTCTCCTTTAACCCAGATGCCATGATTTTCTTTCTCACAAAACAGAGTGTTATGTTTTTTTCTTTTGAAGTTCTAAAGAATTTCTGGCTATGACATTTATAATTTTGGGTTTTTTGTTGTTGTTTTTTTTTTTGCAGATTATCTGGTGGTTGTAAGTAGTAATAAAGTGCTGAGTTATATAAATGTATTAAAATGTGTCTTGAGCAGTGAAATAACACTGCATTTTATATTTCAGAGTCTTATTGAATTGCTCTAAAATCTCACCCTTACCAAATCACTGTTGACAAAATGATGGATGTTACATTCCTTTAAAAGTTTCCTTATGGTATCATTTAAAATTCCCCTAGATACTTCAAGTGTCTGTACTTCCTTGACCCAAATCAAATATTGCTCTGGGAATTTGGGCAACATAAATGACATCCCCTGTCTTTTAGACTCTTTCTGAAAGTACATCATTGTATGTTAAACCATCCTCTGTTGCACTTATAAAACTGGTTCCTTTTCTCCAACTCTACTTGCCAATGTTGTTCCACATCTAGAATCACCTATTGTTCTCTTAAAGTGAAAAAAAAATAAAAGGTGTTTTATTGCAGAGAGCATAAACTTTTTTTTTTAACTTCAAGATTGTACTACCTGATTCAATTTACCATCTTGTTCCTCCGTAACTGCTTCTGAAAGACAGGAGACATAGCCCCTTAGCTAATAGTTCCTAGAAAATAGTAAATCTTTCTAAACAAGTGCTATGCCTTGTTAACTCTAGAGGATTTATTAAAAGAGTGGCTGTCTCACTTTTCTAAGGCTGCCATAACAAAGTACAACAAACTAGCTCTTTAAAAAAAAATAACCAAAAAATCCATTATCTCACAGGTCTAGAGGCCAGAAGTTCAAAATCAAGGTGTCTATAGGGCTCTGCTCCCTCTGAAACATACAGTGGGAATTCGTCCTTGCCTCCTCCTAGCATCTGGTAGTTTGCAGCAATTTCTGGCATACTTTGGCTTGTAGATGCATTAATCCAGTTCTCTGCCTTTACATGGTGTTCTACCTGTGTCTCCTGTTGGAAGCATTCCTCCCCTTAAAACTCAGACTTGTGGATCGGAGAGTAAGGTGACAGGTACAGGAAGCAAAATTTTTGCTAGTGGTTCCCTGGGAGTAATAGTGAGTAATGCCACTCCCATATTGTTTCTTCCATAGCCGGGATTCACAGGTTCAGGTAACAAGTAGAAATGGGAATGAATCCTACTGATCTTTAATATAACTGTTTACACATTCTAAAAGTTGACCAATAGTGTTTTAGTGATTAATTAAAATTAACTCTCTTAAAAAAACCTTTTAGCAATATTTATAATCACTACTATAAACACATAATTATATATTGCTTATATTGTAAATTTTAAGAGAGAGTTATGTTACAATTTATTTGTGCCTTATCTGAATTCTTTACAATTCTCTTCCTTCTCCATCTGGCAGTGGTTATTCCTTAATCTTACCATCTCAAATACTTCATTTATCTTAATCAAAGATAGAAGGAAAAAAGAGATAAACTCAGTGACTTAAAAGCTCAAGAAAAAGAAATAAACTAATATCACCAGAGAAACAAGATTTTTTAAAAAAGAGAGATAAGAGTTTTAGACTTTATATTTTTGAGTTTAAAATACTTTATGACATTTATCATAGTGGGGTTATCATCATTGCCATCTACTGGAGTTCTTAAGTACTAGATATGACATTTACTAATAGGAAAAAGCATGTGAACAATAGTCCATGACATTTACAATTTATTTTATGTATAATTTTATTATTTATGAAAAAATTTTCATACGCTATTTCACCTAAAAGACCTTAGAAATAGATATAGGACTTTTTTCAAATAAGAAGACTAAGGTTCCAGGCAGCTAAACAATTTGTGTTCAGTTATATAAGCAATTTAATGGCAAATATGAAACTCAAAATCTTGTTTTTTTCTACTATAACTCAGCTTTCCAACAACAGTATAAACCAAATATTCTCTACTAAATATTATAATAGAGATTAGTTGATACATTAAAATTCTTTTAACCTATAAAAATAATGCTAGGTGTATGAACCTCATTCTAGAAGACATAATGGTATAAAAAATTTAAGTTTTATTTATCATTTACTTTTATTTTGGAAATACTTCTGGGAGTCCTCTTGTGGCTTGGTGCATTAAGGCTCCAGCATTGTCATTGCCGTAGTGTGGGTTTGATCCCTGGCTCAGGAACTTCCAAGTGCCATGGGGGTGGACAAAAAAAAATGCTTCTTGATTATGTGAATATTAAAATATGTGATAAACCAATTTTAAGAAAAAGTGCAGTTACAGCTGAAATTATCTTTTCTTCGTCATGAGATGGTTTTTTTAGTTATAGTCTAAAAAGGTCTTGTGAATCATCTAATATAATTTTCACAGTTACTTCTTGTGTTCATCCTAGGAATATTAAAAAGTTGTGGGGGCATGTTTCCTTTTATATACATTTTCTATAGTAAAGGTTTAGAAGTCATCACGTGCCAGTATAGTTGAGAAGGTCATAGGTGTACTCCTAGAGAAAGTAATTCACTTTGAAAGGAAACAACCACACCACTTTGTTTAAAAACAGTCCAGCATCCTAAACCTGAGAAATGGAAGTACATTTCCATGTACTGGTGATGATCTAATTTATACCTGCAGTCTTGATTGCTCCTTGGAGCTCCAAATACACATATCTGACCTATCCACTGGGATGACCTTTAGACACCTCAAATTTAACTTGGCCCCACCAGAACTCTTATGTCAGCCCTTTAGCCCTATCTTAGTAGATGGCTAAAATCCAAAACATTCTTATTTCCTTTTTCCTTCGCAGTGTACATCCAACCTATTTGCAAGGACTGTTCAGTTTACTTTCAAAATATATCCTAAGCCTGATCACTTCCTGCCACCTCTACTGCTACTCTCCTAGTCTAAGTCATCATCTCTTAGCCAAACTACTACAGTAGTCTTCTAAATGTCTGCTTCTACCAGACCATTACTCTACCATCCAGTCTCTATATGGAAGCCAGAATGATATTTTTACAATGTCAAGTAGACTTTGTATGTTGCCCTAAACCCCAGGACATGGCCCATTATCTTTACCTTGGCCTAAGAACCTACATACTCTTGTATGGCCTCATCTTATAAAACTCTCTCCCTGCCTTTGCTCCAGCCACACTATTCTTCCAACTCTTCTTACAAATACACCAAATTTGCTCTGGCATCAGGACCCTCCTACTTGCTATTTCTTTTACCTCTCACTTAGTATCATTGCAGATTCAGTTCTTTACCTCATTTAGGTGTCTGGTCAGAGAAGTTTTTCCTCATTGCTCTAAAATGCCACCCTTTTCTATAACTTAATTCTCTTTGACTCTCTGGTTTTCTTTACAGGAAGTGTTTATTTTTTTGTTTCCTTATTAATCATCTGTCCCTCCTACAAGAAGAGGAAGTTTGTTTTCTTCATGGCTTTGCCTGGTACAATGCCAAATGCTTAAACAGAAATAAGTATTTTTGGAATGAATGTATAAATGTATTTATTTAAATATTCACAGTTTTTAAATTGAGGCAAAATAGTTTAATTTAAAAATGCATAATGCCATAGTTCCCATTGTGGCTTTAGAAGGTCAAGAACCTGACGTTGTCTCTGTGAGGATGTGGGTTCCATCCCTGGCCTTGCTCAGTGGGTTAAGGATCTTGCATTGCTGCAAGCTGTGGTGTAGGTAGCAGACGTGGCTTGGATCCAGTGTTGCTGTGTTTGCAGTGTAGGCCTTTAGCCACAGCTCCAGTTCCACCCCAGCCCACATATCACAGATGTGGCCGTAAAAAGGAAAAAAAAAAAAAGTGTAATGCTACCTTAAAGATGTTATATTTCTTTGGAAAAACCTCAGTTAAAATTTATACAGTTTGCTTCTATGAAGAGTTAATAAGCTGAGTGAAACAAGCATTAACGGGCACACCAGTGGCTGGTGCAGGCATTGCAAAAATAACGACCAAGAAAACATAATTTGTCTCCATTTATAGTGGTGCTTCTCAATCTTGGCCATACATTAGAATCACCTGGGGAGACTATTGAACACTAATGACCAAGCCAGATCCCAGAAGAAGTAATTCAGAAAATTTGAGGATTGTATGTAGGGCTCCATTAACATGTTTTAAAAAGTTCCCCAGCTGATTACAATGGACAACCAAGAATGAGAACCATTGATTTATGAAGTAAGTGTTCTTTCAGAACTATTCCTATGCTTACAATAGTATAGGAAATATTCAAATACCTGTTAAATGAATTAATAAGTGAGTGAATGATTGAATGGGTGAATGTAAAGGGTATTGATAGAACTGAACTCTTGAAAACCATTCAAAGGACTTGGCCTATTTACCAAATGTGTTGCCAGATATAGCAAATAAAAATACAGGATTCCCATTTAAATCTGAAATTCAGATGAACAAGGAACTTTTCTCAGTAATCCATGTCTGAAATATTGTAGGGCACAAACTTACAATAAAAAATGTATTTACTATTTGCCAGAAATTGAAGTTTAACTGGCATCCTGTATTTTATGTGGCAACCCAATCTACTAATGAAGGAACAGTTAAGGTTTATCTTGTAAAAATCAGATGTTATTAAAATATTTAAAACAATTCACTGTTAAAGTGGTAATCTCTTTTATCTTCTGCTATAAAAAGCTACCATAAAACACTCTATTACCCTTAGGAATAAATTTAATTTTGCATTTTTAAGCTATTAATAGAGTAATCATAAAAATGAGGTGAGTTCTTGTGCATTATAGATTTTCCAAATGAACTTTAAATTCTTCAGTATCTGTCTTCAAACTACAAAATCTTGTATCATAGAGTAAGAAAAACAATATTCAGACTCTTTTTAAGACATATGAAGTACATTCTCAGCATGATCTCTTAATCGGGGCTACTTTAAAGTGCCATGTCTTGAATTCTCCACATGGCCCTAGGAAGTATAAGACAGGAATCCCTTAAGCTATAGAACTATATTTTTCCCTAGCTATTTTCTGTTCATTATACTGACCAGATAAAACTAAGATTAAATTGTAATAATGAGTAATACTTGATTTTAAGTCTGGAGAAAGAAAATGATTGAAACAAATTAGCTGAATAATTGGTGATATGTGTTAAAGAAACTGCCTTTTTCCTTTTTTTAAAAAAATTTATTAGTGTATAGTTGGTTTGCACTGTTCCTTCAATTTCTGCTGTACAGCAAAGTAACCCATCCACCCATACACTCCCATTTTTTTCATTTTCCATCAGGTTCTTACCCAAGAGACTGGATACGGTTCCCTGCCTTGTACAGCAGGACCACATCACCCATCCGTTCTAAATGTAAGTCTGCATCTACCAGTCCCAAACTCCCCATCAGTTCCCAGTCTCCCACCGCCCCTCTGACAAACACATGTCTGCCCTCCATGTCCATTATCTGTTTCTGTTTTGTAGATAGATCATTTGTGCTATATTTTAGACTCCACATATAAGTGATATCATGTGGTATTTGTCTTTCTCTTTCTGATTTACTTCACTTGGTATGAGAGTCTCTAGTTCCATCCATGTTGCTGCAAATGGCATTATTTTGCCCTTTTTGTGGCTGAATAGTATTCCATTGTGTATATGTACCACATCTTCCTAATCCATTCCTCTGTCGATGGGCATTTAGGTTGATTCCGTGTCTTGGATATTATGAATAGTGCTGTGATGAACATGTGGGTAAATGTATCTTTTTCAAGGAAAGTTTTTTCTGGGTATATGCCCAGGAGTGGGATTGCTGGATCATATGGTAGCTCTATATTTGGTTTTCTGAGGTACTTTCATACTGTTTTCCATAGTGGTTTTACCAATTTACATTCCCACCAACAATGAAGGAGAGTTCCCTCTTCTCCACACCCTCTCCAGCATTTGTTGTTTGTTGACTTGTTAATGATGGCCACTAAAACTAGTGTGAGGTGGTACCTCATTGTAGTTTTGATTTACATTTCTCTAATAATTAGTGATGTTGGGCATTTGTTCATGTGCCTGCTTGCCATCTGTATGGCTTCTTTGGAGAAATGTCTATTTAGGTCTTCTGCCAATTTTTCAATTGGGTTGTTTGTTTTTTTGTTGTTGAGTTGTATGAATTGTTTGTATATTCTGGAGATTAAACCTTTGGTGTTTGAGTCATTTGCAAAGATTTTCTCCCATTTTTTGGGTTGTCTTTCATTTTTTTTTTAATGGTTTTCTTTGCTGTGCATATGCTTTTGAGTTTAATTAAGTCCCATTGGTTTGTTTTTGTCTTTATTGCCATTATCCCTAGAAGGTGGATCAGGTAAGATATTGCTGTGATTTATGTCAAAGAGCATCCTGCCTATATTTTCCTCTAGGAGTTTTATAGTATCTGGCCTTACATTTAGGTCTTTAATCCTTTTTGAGTTTATTTTTGTGTATGGTGTTAGAAAATGTTCTAATTTCATTCACTTCCATGTGGTTGTCCAGTTTTCCCAGCACCATTTATTGAAGAGGCTGTTTTCTTCCACTGTATGTTTTTGTCTCCTTTGCCATAGATTAGTTGACCATAGGTGCTTGGGTTTATTTATGGGCTTTTCTATCCTGTTCCATTGAACCATATTTCTGTTTTTGTTCCAGTACTGTTTTTATGACTGTAGCTTTGTAGTATACTCTGAGGTCAGGGAGCTGGGTTCCTCCAGTTCCATGGTTTCTTTTCAACATTGCTTTGGCTATTTGAGGTCTTTTGTGTTTACATAACAATTTTAAAATATTTTGTTCTAGTTCTGTAAAAAATGTCACTGGTAATTTGATAGTGATTGTGTTGAATCTGTAGATTGTCTTAGGTAGTACTCTTATTTTGACTACATTGATTCTCCCAATCCAAGAGCACGGTATGTCTTTCCATCAATTTCTGTCATCTTTACCTTTTTCTTAAAGGATCTGTTAAAGTTCCAGTCCTTTGCAAATGAATGGTAAAATCTTTTACCACCTGGAGCATGCTCATATGTTCAGAAATTTTCCAATGAGTGGGTGACCCAAAGAAAGATCAATTATGGTTCATTATCAGTGTGGAAATAATGGAATGATGAAAAGGCAAAACAGAAAAGGCTTCCCACATTTCTAACGTTTCCTGTCCCCAGCTAAAGTGAACCAGTTTCTATGCTTTCTGCAGAATTTTCAAGAAAAGTCTTGTTGATAGTAGTCCAAATTTTTTTATTTTACTTGAACACTATCTTTTATTGCCTGAAGACATCTTTAAAACTTGTCAAAATGTTGTAATACAAACCAAAATTTTGCAGGAATTTTCTTGGTTATATTAGCCCATTTCTTTGCAGACATGTTAATAGCCATTCCTAAATCCAATGTGGATTAAAAAAAAATCAAGAGATGAAAAGTCTATATAGGTAGAAGTTTTAATCCATTTATCCCATAAGTCTGTGACTATTTCAGCAAGGACAAAGTCAAGTGAGCTACATATTTCTGCACATCACTCTGGCTGACAGTTTTCAGTGAAGATGCAAGAACAGAGGAACTCAAATTGATTTTTCTGACATGGAGTGCATATGGCACTATGCTCTTTCATAACCATTGCTGCACCTTACTTTCTCAGAGCTTGAGATGACATAATTGCAGGCTTTGTCACTTTTCAGCAACACACACTATTTAAGGTATCTGATGCAGATGTGAACATAACTTTAGAATATAAAATTTCAAATTTTGTTCTTAGAACGATTGTCCTGGGGAAGTGGATCCAGGTGTGGAGTGCTTAGCTCTATTTTGACTTTCAGAAGTTGTCCTCATAATTACTTTGCAGTTCAGTACAAAGGTAGATGCTCTTAATTCAAAAGGTTATACATAAGATCATTTGATTCTCTCATTACATTTGTCAATTTTCAAACACATGCATAGGTGTATCTTTTTAGTGTATTGATTTAATGTTCTTTTTTAAAATGATAGCTGTAGTAATAACAATAGCTACTTTTTGCTGAGATGGAATAGTAAAAGTTAATGGCAATGGCCCTGGGGAGGTTTTCTTCCTGGGCTCTAACCTCAGCCCTGCCTTTTATTACCTGTATAACTTTGTCAAACTATTTAACCTCTCTAAACTTTAAGAGAAAACAAATGCCAAGTCTCTAGCACGCAGTAGGCAGTAGATGGTTGGTAGCTGCGTTTCTAAGGGTAGAATTTGTAAACTGGAAGTTAACACTTCAATTGTCTTATTCCGGAATAAGGGTTAATAACAATACTTACCTTTATGGCTTTTGTGAAGATTTAATGATATAAAGTATACGACATACTGAGGTTAGGGGCTCGCACATAGTAAGCAAGACAATAAATAGGAACATAGTTTTATTATTATTCTTTTTCAGGCACTATATATACTGTATCACCAATTAAAAAAAATATCATCCCCATTTTATTAAGTAGAAACTTAGGCCAAAAATCCTAGAAGGTATTTGGGCCAGAAGTCAAACTCTAGTCTGGCTCCAAAGCCTCAGACCCTTTTATGACAATGTATTTGGCTCTAATCACTGGCCATTCCAACATCAAAAGAACTGACACCAAGTGTCAAAGGAACAAGTTTTATTTCAATTTAACTGTTTAGAGATGGGAAGCTCCTCATATCACTTTGCTGATACTCTTCTATATAGTAACTGAAATATACATTGTTTAAATAGTGAAGTCTTTTTAAAAAACATCAGGAAGATATTATCTTCCACAATTCAGACAATGAGATTACAGATATTTTATAACCAAATAATAAAGAAAAATTTTATATACAATTAATAAATAATAATAAATAAATATTACAATGCCATGTTCTTTACATTCTCCAAAATCTCTGAGAGAATTACAGATGTCTTTGTATTTCTTGGTGTATTTCAAAAGAATGAGAAAGGAGTTCCCATTGTGGTACAGTGGAAACAAATCCGACTAGGAACCATGAGGTTGTGGGTTTGATCCCTGGCCTCGCTCAGTGGGTTAGGGATGTGGCATTGCTGTGAGCTGTGGTGTAGGTCACAGATGCGGCTTAGATCTGGCATTGCTGTGGTGTAGGCCAGCAGCTGTAGCTCCGATTGGACTCCTGGCCTGGGAACCTCCATATGCCATGGGTACAGCCCTAAAAAAAAAAAAAAGCAAAATAAATAAATAAATAAAAGAACAAGAAAGCCCAATGTTAAATATTTTGTACAAAGATATTACCTGAAATTATTGGTTTTACTTCTAATGCTTAACTTTTACTGCTAGTTTTACAAAATGCACCTGGCTAAATATAAACGAGTCAGTCAGCTGGTGTTCCAGATGTCTTGGAAAATATCCAGATATTTGTGATCTTAAAAAAGGATATTTTCAAAACAAACATTTTATTTTCCCACTTTTCAGCTGCATGTGCTAGCCTAGCTGTTACACAGACTTAACTATAATTTGCTTTTTAGTGTAAAATAACCTGAATCTTTTCACAGAGAAAATCTAATTTCAAAAATGCAAACTTTAAGTCACTTTGGGAACATTTTAGAAGATTCGAATGGAAAGAAAAAGGACTGTCTGTACCAGGGCTTGGCAAACTTTTTCTGTCAAAGACCAGATAGTAAGTATTTTAGGCTTTGTAAACTTTAAATACTCTTGAAACTACTCAACTCTGACTTTGTAGAGTTGATAGGCATGGTTAGTTTCCAATAAAGCTTTATTTACCAAAGCCAGCAGCCATAAGCTGTATCTGTTTGGCCTGGGTCTAAACACACTGAGGATTCCAGATATATTCTGTTTGGGGCAATTAGTAAATATCCATCAGCATAAATTAGGGAGAAGAAATTTTTAAATGGTGGCATCTATCTTTATTTAGTTGGCCTTGAGATGTGCTGATTTTGCTTCATTTGCTTTCACTACCTTACTTTCCCTTCTCCTCCTCTGTCACCTCAGAGGCTGCCCTTAACAGACTGCATCACCATTGGACATTTGAGGGACACCAGTAGGCGATGAGAAGCTAGAAAGAGGGAAAAATTCCACCAACTTTGGAGTGCCTCACCCAGACACAGATAGTTCACTGCCTACCAAACCTGGACTGCTATGTTCTAAAGGAAACCCATACCATGCTCAAATCTTTCCCCTCTTCTCCAAATACAACTGTCTTGCTTCTATATATATTCTTTTAGGGCAAACTTTCCTCAGATTCTCACTTAGAAAACAGCTGATAAATCTGCTTAGTGTTGATTAACCCTCAGGAAGGATTTCTCTTTATTAGAGGACTCTAAGAAATGCCTTAAAAAGTAAATAAGGAGAGATTTATAAAGATGGTACCAAAACTGCTCTGTGGAAAATGAAACCAAAAGCTCCATTCTGGCAATTCCTACCATAGAGAAAATTCAGTATTCATAAAGTCAACCTTGACACTGGCAATGAACCAAGATTTGGGGGCACACGTTTTTTGGTACCACCTCACCAAATGCCATTAGGGCTTAACAAGTGGTGTAGTGTTTGTTGACATTTGATGCCACCTTAACTACTAGTCTAGAGATGTTTTAAATTATTATAACACCTGGCAGCAAATTGAGAATAATTTGCTGCCAGGTGTTATGCTGCCCATAACATAATTGAGAGATGATGAAGTAGAACTAAAGCAGTGGGTTTTTTTCATGGTATCTTAATAACAAAGAGTATTACTCCTTTGACTAGCTATGTGTTTACAAAGTATCTATTGAAAAAAAAACCTTTAAAACTCATTAATGAGCATTTGTACTTTTATAATTCCTAAAGTCTGGTTCTTGGCACACTAATCCTGTACGTCTCTGTAAAGGAGTCGTAACATACTCTTAAGGGTCACATTGCACAGGAGAAGATTAAAAGCCAATGAGAAGTATTGCAGTAACTAGCCTGTTTAGCTTTCTTCATTAATTTTTTTCCTAAGCTTACTTAACCATGAAATTTTATTTTGAATGTGATTTATTAACAACACACCATGGAACTTACATTAGGAAATGCTGGTAAAAGGTTTTAAGATAGTTTTTTTTTTTTTTTAACTCTCCCACTATGATTTTATTTTTTTTAAATTATTTTCTCATTACAAGCCTATCAATCTACATTATATATTTAGATGCCATATTAGTCCATATCAATTCCATATTATAATATTTTCATTGTTGACTACCTTTTCTCATATGCAATAACTCTGCCTGCCTTAAGTGTTTTTTTGTTCTAAGTTCTACTGCTTTTTTTTTTTTTGGCTTCACCAGCAGCACATGGAAGTTCCTGGGCCAGGTATAGAACCAATGCCGCAGCTGTAACCAGAGCCACAGCACTGAGAATGCTGGGTGCTTAACCTGCTGAGCCACCAGGGAACTTTCTTGAAATTTGTTTGGTTTTAATCACTAGGAAAATTGCTGTATTTCATTCAATTATTTTTGGCATCTATCAGTTGATTCGAATATTTATTTCAAATTTTTAACCTTTGAACGAGATTTATAAGGAAAAATAAGAAGGTATTTCCCAGAATGTCTTGTAAACAACTTTTGCCTGCCTCTGAGTGTTAGATCTGCTGAAGTCAGGTCGCCAAGAGGGCTTGACTACCTACGTGCAACATGCAACTCAAGTATCACCTCCACTTGGAACATGTCTGACCTATGGTCCAGTTATTTGATCCCTCCTTACCATGGCATTTAATGATCGTATGTATTCTCAGGGGTTTACTTATCTAATTCCATTCCCATAGACTATAAAATTCTTGAGAGTAAAGACTATAATTAATCATCTTTTTCTTAATATCTTAAACAATATTTTTAGTAGAGGGTTAATAAAGTGAATTTCTTTGACAAGAAAAGGTTTGAGGCTTCTATGGAAATAATTTGCTTTCTCACTAGATGCCAGAAATGGTGTATACCAACTCATGAAAGCAGATGGTCAAAATTTAAGGAATTTTTCCAGCTAGTTGATTTCACATTAGGATCTTGATATCAGGCCATGATGAGAGTATTTACAACACAGAAATTGGTAAAAGCTACAAATCAAGACTTTTTTATTTCCCTGGAGAGCCAGTTGTTAAACATTTACCAGCATACCACTATATACTTCTTTTATCATTTTTTTCTATCGAATGGTAATTTAACAATAAAATAAAATAAATTTTAAATGTTTTAAAAATAATGATTTTTAAATGAATTGTTCTGTCTCCTTATTTAGATTGCAAATTCTCTAGGAAAAAGGGCTATTACTTTCTTTTCCTTTATTGCCCCATTCCTAGGAACTTATAAGGACTGAATAGTTAATTGTATGTAGAGGGGTTGACATCCTAAATAAGCTTTGTGTTTTGAGTAGTGGGGCAGTGTAGGTAGTGGGAGTGTCAAAAAGGAATGAAAAAAAATGTTTAGAGTTGATACTAACACTGTACTTTGTTTGGGGTATACCTCATGTTATTTTTTCCTTCTAATTTTATATTTATTCTCAAAATGTAAATATATTGAAAGAGTTATAATAAAGCCAGTGACATAATCATAGCCACAAGATTATAATCTCAGGGATATAGGATTTTATGGTGGTTGGACTACAGACAAAGACATACTTTGACTACCACAAAATTGCAGCAAAATTAGCTGGATTTGCAGAATTTCCTTAGTTTTCCATTTTAAAAAACTACCTTAAAATTAATTTCCAAGGGTATTAATCAGCCTCATGAACTGATTTATTGTGTTGAATGTGATGAGAATTTCAACATGAGTTTTTGACCACACCTGAAGAAAATGCTGTCTCCACAATGTACCATGTGGTATTTATGCTCATGCTGTTAACAAATACAATGAATCTATCCCCCACCTCGCTCAGTGGGTCAGGGATCCCATTACCATGAGCTGTGGTATAGGCTGACAGCTGTAGCTCTGATTCCACCCCCTAGCCTGGGAACATCCATATACCATGGGTGCAGCCCTAAAAAAAAAAAAAGAAAAAAAAAGAAACCACAAAAATCAATCAATCAACAAATACCATAAATCTCTGACACGAAAAGTATCTAAATCTAGGATTTCACCTAAGCAAAATACACATTTTAAAAATATTTTAAATTAAGATATGTTTTATATACAGTAAAATACACAAATCTTAAAAGGAAAGCTTGATGAATTTATACAAATATATAAACCTCTGTAATCATCACCAGGTCAATACATAAACATTTCCACCACCAGAAATTTCTCTTCTGTCTATTCCCTGTTAATACTCATCCTTTTCATATTATTATTTTGAGTTCTACCACCATAGATTAATTTTGCCTCTAAAATACATACTTTTGTGTCTTTTTTTGTTGTTAATAAATATATAAAAATGAATGATTACTAGTTTAGGGCAAATGAACATACAAATTAGTGACTATATATTTAATAATTATAATGATTACATATCACTTTCAGGCCTCTAGCAATACTTTCTTAAAGCAATTTAAACAATACCTTCCAATACTTTAGGTACAATTTTGAACTTGTCAGTAGCTACTATGATTTTATTTACTCTGCCTACTGTTCACTTAAACAACATAGCTGTTCTGTATGAAGTTTTTCATAAAAAGCAACTTTTTATATTCTGTGAATTCATCATGAGAGGACCAAGAGACCAAATTAGATGTAAGACACTTCTGTCAAGGAGTTTATAATCTAAAGTCTACAGAATTTATACTCCTTTCATCATTCACCACTGTTTGCTTTATTAGGCTTTCTCTCCTAAGTAGTATGTATAAAGCCAGCCTAGGATTGGAATCTGGTTTTCCACAATGGTTACCCTATGGTTAGCTCAGCCTAGTCAAAAGAAAAATAAAAGATGTTTCCTTTGACGGTAGGCCACAGAGATGTAGCCACAAAGCCAAATGCTCTTGCTCAAGTGGAACATTGTAGGCCCTGACCAGATAGTTTCTGGGAAAATCCTGAAGGGCATGATTTTCTGCAATGTTTCTACACAGACAAGATGGACTTCAGAGCCTGAAATGATAATAATTATACTTTGTATGGTCTAGAGTTTTCTTGCTTTCCAAGTTGCTTTTGAGAAGGGGCAGAATGTGAATGGAATAAGTTTCTCAGGATAGCATTCTTAGGATGCTACTTTCCTGGCCTGCTCTCCAACTCTGAACACCACAATTCTGTCTATAATTGTCAGCTGGGTTTCAACATAGAGATAGACTCTACCCTCTGTAACTTTAATCCTTTCATGTAATATTCTATACTACCTATTGCTCTTGGCAGTCAGCATCTCACCCCACTATTCTCCTGGTAATAAAAGCCTCATCAAATAAAGGATAATGGTTTCTATATATTCCCTTTAATGGTTTTTTAAAAATTATTAATCCATCTAAGAAATTATTGTTTTCCATCAAAGATATTTGATTCAGCCTAGTTCCCTAAAATATCAAACTTAAAATTGAAGTTAAAATTTTCAAACTGAAATTTTGCCTAAATATGATTTTTTCCCCTAATTACTCTCTTCAAACTTAATTTGAATGAATTCAATTCAAAAATTTTTTCTTGGTTTCTGTTGTATGCCTGACACATATCCTAAATCCTGAGGAAACAACAACAAAAACAACAAAAAAGAAGTTCAAAGTCTGTTGGGCAGAGATTCTCAGAGAGGTTGGGGTCATGGAGAAGGGACAGACCTGGGAATTTTTTCTTTTACTTTAAAAAAAATTTCCACTGAATGGGAATTTTGAGACTCACATGTAGTGAATATTGTGGTGTGACTTTTATTTCAGCCTCTGTTTTTCTTTTCTTAAAAAGCTACCTGAATTTTCATTTTGGTAATCATAACAGCTTCATATACCCTTAGCTCTAGGATGAGGCATGAATTTCAGATCCAAAGTAAATTTTATATTTTCACTTTTGAATCTCAGTGATTTGTTAATTATTGACCACCATAGGAAAGCCAAATTCAGTATGGGGCTAATAGAAGACAGAGGCCTGAAAGGAATGACTCCTGGATCAAACCAATCCTGAGGCTCACAGAAGGTCTAGATTTTCTAGTTATATCAGACAATAAATCCCTTTTATTTTTAAATTTGTTTTGTCTTAGCTTCTATAACTTTTGATTAAGCTTCTATAACAAAGAAACAAGGGGGCAAAAACCCAAAACTAGTTACTAAAATAAGATGGTAGTTTATTTATTTCTTGTGTTATGGTTCGACTTGACCATCTAAGCCTGAGTAAGCAGCTCTGTTTCATGAGGCTATCCAGGGACCAAGAATCCTCCATCTTATTCCTTTACTATCACTAGGGTTACCTCTTTTGGGGGGATGGTTGAAGCTAGGTCACTGCTATGTTCATACTCCAGCCTGTAGAAAAAAGTGAAAGAGAAGCTGGAGAACTATATCTCTAATATTTTCAAGGCCAAAGCCTAGAAATGGCCAACGCTATTTGTATTCACGTAGAAATTTAGTCACATGGCCCTATCGAATTTCAAAGCAGACTGGGAATGTAATCTCTACCTGCATGCCCAACTAAAACTTGATTACTAAAGAAGAAGGGGAATTAGATTTAGGAGACAACTAGCAGTCTGTCACACAATTTAAGTTTAGTTTTCTGTTACTGCACTAGAAGTTCTGAGATATCAGATTTCCCTAGTGGCACAGTGGATTAAAGATCTGGTATTGTCACTGCAATGGCTTGGGTCATTCCAGTGGCACAGGTTCAATCCATGGCTAGGAGCTTTCACATGCCATGGGCATGGCTAAAAAAAAAGTTCTGAAATATCATTATTATAAGAGGAGAAATCCATATTCACATTTTAATGTAATGAAGTAGATCTGTAGAAACACAAAAAGTGAAGCATTTTTACCCCCTTAGGTCTTGCCTTAAGGATAAAAATCGCAGTTCTATGAAACTATTTGTAGGGCACCTTTAAGTCATTTGAAGATTCTCGGGAATGTCCAGTAATTTCATAGAATCTGTTTTCTCAGTTTCTTCTAACCTGATTATCTGCTTTTCATTCAGTCTTCTGCTTTACTTCAAAGTACAGCCTCCAAAATGGCCATTTATTGAATATTTGAGTCATCTTTCTGAGCACGTACAAAACTAAATATGTTTTCCAATTAATCATTACTTTTATTTGTTCAAACAAGTGTACAGAAAAAGACAGTGGCATTTATAAAATGGTACTTCAACAAACTGAAACTTGGTCAATATTTTTTATACTCATTGGACCATCTATGCATAAGTGGCTTATTTTATTTTTTTGATTTTTTAAAATTAATTAATTTTTTTTTTGTCTTTTGTCCTTTTTTTTTAGGGCCACACCTGTGGCATATGGAGATTCCCAGGCTAGGGGTCTAATTGGAGCTGTTGCTGCTGGCCTATGCCAGAGCCACAGCAACGCCAGATCTGAGCCACATCTGTGACTTATACTGTAGCTCATGGCAATGCCAGACCTATAAATGGCTTATTTTAGTCATATAATTACACTTAAAAATTACAATAGTGGAATATTTTAGTTGAACCTGAGAAAATGATATCGTTTGTCTTGAAAAAAATTTACTTCCTTTTGAGGAGTGGACAATAACACAGTAATAGTGGGGGACTTTAACACCCCACTTTCAGCAATGGACAGATCATCCAAATAGAAAGTCAATAAAGAAACATAGGGCTTAAATGACAAATTATATCAGATAGACTCAATTGATATTTAAAGATCATTTCATTCAAAAGCAGCAGAATACACTTTCTTCTCAAGTGCACATGGAACATTCTCCAGGATAGATTACATCTTGGGCCACAAATCAAGCCTCAGTAAATTTAAGAAAATTGAAATCATATCAAACATTGTTTCCAGCCACAACCCTATCATACTAGAAATCAACCACAAGAAAAAAACTGCAAAAAACATAAACAGGTGGAGACTAAACAATATGCTACTAAACAACCAATGGAAAAAAAAATTAAAAATACCTAGAGACAAATGACAACAAAGACACAATGATCCAAAACCTACGGGATACAGCAAAAGCAATTCTTTTATTTTTTGTTGTTTTTTTGTTTGTTTTTGCTTTTTGTCTTTTTACCATTTCTTGGGCCACTCCTGCAGCATTTGGAGGTTCCCAGGCTAGGGGTCGAATCGGAGCTTAGCCACCAGCCTATGTCAGAGCCACAGCAACGCGGAATCCGAGCCACGTCTGCAACCTATACCACAGCTCACAGCAACACCGGATCCTTTAGCCCACTGAGCAAGGCCAGGGATCAAATCCGCAACCTCATGGTTCCTAGCTGGATTCGTTAACCACTGAGCCATGATGGAAACTCCAAAAGCAGTTCTTTTTTAAAAGTTTTTTTTTTTTTTATGGCCATACCTGCAACATAGGGAAGTTCCCAGGCTAGAGCTGCAGCTGCAGGCCTATGCCACAACCACAGCAACACTGGATCCAAGCCACATCTGCAAACTATTCCCAGCTCAAGGCAATACCGGATCCTTAACCTACTGAGTGAGGCCAAGGATTGAACCCATATCCTTATGGACACTATGTCAGGTTTTTAATTTGATGAACCACAGTAGGAACTCCAACAAATCAATTCTGAGAGAGAAGTTTATAGCAATACAGTCTTACATCAGGAAACAAGAAAAATCCCAAATAAACAACCTATGTTTATACCTAAAGCAAATAGAGAAAGAAGAGCAGACAAAACCCAAAGTTAGTGAAAGAAAGAAATTATAAAGATCAGAGCAGAAAAAAATAAAATAGAGACAAAGAAAACAATAGAGAAGACCAATGAAACTAAAAGCTTGTTCTTTGAAAAAATCAACAAAAATGAAAACCTTTAGCCAGACTCATCAAGAAAGAAAGGGAGAGGATTCAAGTCAGTAAAACTAGAAATGAAAAAGTTACAACAGACATCACACAAATACAGAGGATCAAAAGAGACTAGTACAAGCAACTATATGCCAATAAAATGGACAACCTAGAAGAAATGGACAAATGCTTACAAAGTACATCCTTCTTCTAAGACTGAGTGATGAAGAAATAGAAAATATGAATAGACAAATCACAAGTTCTGAAATTGAAAACTCCCAAGCTTATTCTGAGGCCACTATCTAAAACCAGAGAAAAATACCACAAAAAATAAAATTATAGAATAATATCATTGATAAACATAGACAGAAAAATCTTCAAAAAATATCAGCACACTGATTCCAATGGTATATTAAAAAGATCTTACACCATGATTTAAGTGAGATTTATCCCAGGAAGGATTCTTCAATATATGCAAATCAATCAATGTGATACACCACATTAACAAACTGGAGAATTAAAAACCATATGGTCATTTCAATGGATGCAGAAAATGCTTTTGATAAAATTTAACACCCATTTTTGACTTAAAAAAAAAACAAACAAAAAACTAAGGGTTCCCATCATGGCTCAGTGGAAATGAATCTGACTAGCATTAATGAGGACACAGGTTCCATCCCTGACCTTGCTCAGTGGGTTAAGGATCTGGTGTTGCCATGAGCTGTGGTGTAGGTTGCATAATGTAGTTCTGATCCAGCATTACTGTGGCTGTGGCATAGGCCAGCAGCTACATCTCCAATTAGATCCCGAGCATGGGAACCTCCATATGCTGTGGATGTGGCCCTAAAAAGACAAAAAAAAAAAAACCCCAAAAAAATCCCACAGGAATAGAGGAAACCTATCTCAACATCATTAAGGCCGTAAATGACAAACCCACAGCTAACATCATTCTCAGTGGTGAAAAGCTGAAAGAATTCATGCTAAGATCAGAAACGAGACAAGGATGTCCTCTCTCACCACTTTTATTCAACATAGTTTTAGAAGACCTAGCCACAGCAAACAGAGAAGAAAAAGACATAAAATGAATCCAAATTGGAAAAGAAGTAAAACAGTCACTGTCTGCAAATGACATGATCCTATGCATAGAAAATCTTAAAGAAAACTACCAAAAAACTACTAGAACTCATAAATAAATAAAGTTACAGGATACCAAATTCATACAGAAATCTCTTGCATTTCTATATACTAACAATGAGAGATCAGAAAGAGAGATTAAGGAAATAAGCCCATTTGCCATCACATCAAAAAGAATAAAATACCTAGTAATAAACCTACCTTAAAAGGCAAAGACCTGTACTCTGAAAAATTGACATTGATGAAGCAAATGCTTTTGGATTGGAAGAATCAATATTGTCAAAATGATTATACTACCCAAAGCAATGTACAGATTCAGTGCAATCTGTATCAAATTATCAATAGCATTTTTCACAGAACTAGAACAATTTTTTTTTAAATTTGTATGGAATCAATGAAGACCACCAAATAGACAAAGCAATCCTGGGAAAGAAAAATGGAGCTGGAGGAATCAGGCTCCCTGATTTAAGACTATACTACAAAGCTACAGTCATCAAAACAGTAAAGTACTGGCACAAAAACAGAAATATAGATGAAAAGAATAGCATAGAAAGCCCAGAAATAAACCTGGGTACCTATGGTCAATTAACCTATGACAAAGGAGGCAAGAATATACAGTGGAGAAAAGAGAGCCTCTTCAGTAAGTAGTGCTGGGAAAACTGGACAGCTACATGCAAAATAATGAACTTAGAACACTCTCTAACACCATACACAAAAATAAACTCAAATGAATTAAAGACTTAAACATAAGCCTGGATACTATAAAACACTTAGAGGAAAACATAGGCAGAACACTCTTTGACATAAATTGAAGCAACATTTTTTGAATCCACATCCCGAATTAGTGAAAATAAAAACAAAAACAAATGGGAATTAATTAAACTTAAAACTTTTGTACAACAAAGGAAACCATATAAAAAGATAACCCACTGAATGGGAGAAAATATTTGTAAATGAAGTGACCAACAAAGGATCAGTGTTCAAAATGTATAAACATCTCATACAACTACATGAATAAAGCAAACAACCCAATAAAAAAAAAAAATGGGCAGAAGACCTAAATAGATATTTCTCTATGCTAGTAGAAAGACAGATGACCGAAAGCACATGGAAAGATGTTCAACATCACCATTAGAGAAATGCAAATCAAAACTTCATTGAGGTATCATCTTATCCCAGTCAGAATGGCTGTCATTAGAAAGTCTACAAACAATAAATGCTGGAGAGGGTGTGGAGAAAAAGGAACCTTCCTAGACTGTTCGGGGGAATGTAAATTGCTGCAGCCATTATGGAAAATAGTACAAATTTTCCTTAAAAAGCTAAATATAGAAGTACCATACAATCCAGCAATCCCACTCCTGGGCATCTATCTAGGGAAAACCATAATTAGAAAAGATACATGCACCCCATTGTTCATTGTAGCACTATTTACAGTAGCTAAAACATGGAAGCAACCTATATGTTCATCATCAGAGGACTGGATGAAAAAGATGTGGTACATATATACAATGGAATATTACTTGGCCAGAAAAAAAGAATGAAATTATGCCATTTACAGCAACATGGATGGACCTAGAGATTATCATACTAAGTGAAATAAATCACAGAAAGCCAAATATATGAAATCACTAATATGTGGAGTCTAATAGAAATGATACAAAAGAACTTATTTGCAAAACTGAAACAGAATCAAAGATTTTGAAACCAAACTTATGGTTACCCAAGGGGAAATGTTGGAGGGAGGTATAATTGGGAGGTTGGTATTGGTATATACACACTGCTATGCACAAAATCTGTTAAGTAACAAGGACCTAATGTATAGTCCAAGTAAATCTACTCAATACTCTGTGATGGCCTATATGGGAAAAGAATCTGAAAAAAGAATGTGTATATACATACCTGAAACTGACAGCATTTTAAGTCAACTATACTTCAACAAAGTTAAAAATAAATAAATAAATAACTTCCTTTTAAGAAATGGCATCATCCCAGAGCTTACAGATTTTTAAGTAGACTTTATTTTTTCAAGATTTTATTTTATTATTTATTTATTTTTGTCTTTTTTGTCTTTTTAGGGCCTCACCCATGGCATATGGAGGTTCCCAGGCTAGGGGTCTAATCGGAGCTGTTGCTGCTGCCTACGCTGGAGCCACAGCAGTGCCAAATCTGAGCCACGTCTGTGACCTTCACCAGAGCTCGTGGCAATGCTGGATCCTTAACCTACTGAGCGAGGCCAGGGATTAAACCCGTAACCTCATGGTTCCTAGTTGGATTCATTTCCACCATGCCATGACAGAAACTCCTCAAGATTTTATTTTTAAGATTTTATTTTTTTAGAGCAGTTGTAGATTTACAGCAAAATTGAATGGGAAGTACTGAGTTCTCATATACTGCCTGATTCCATACATTCATGGTCTCCCTCATTATAAATATCCCCCATCAGAGTGGTACATTTGTTACAAGTGATTAACCTGCACTGATATATCATAAGCACCCAAAGTGTGCAGTTAATATTAGAGTTCACTCTTGGTGTTCTACATTCCGTGGATTTCAACATATGTGTAATGACAACTATCTGCTATTACAGTGTCATATAGAACAGTTTCACTGCCCTAAAAATCCTCTGTGCTCCATCTGTTCATTGCTGCCACCCTCCTACCGCTGACAACCACTGACCTTTTTTACTTTCTACATTGTTTTACCTTTTCCAAAATGTCATATAATTGGAATCATACAGCGTGTAACCTTTTCAGATAAGCTTCTTTCACTTAGTAATATGAATTTCAGTTTCCTTGATCAAAAGATCTCAAATATAGTCATCTTCCTTTTTAATAGTCCACCTGAAAATTTTTTGCGGGAGGTAATTTTTTTTTTCTTTTAAAATATTCTGTTTCAAAATTAAAGTGAGGATTTTAAAAGCTTTGGTGTTGATTACTTAGGTTTCCCAAAAAGCTCTTTTCTCCCTGTCTGTTGACCTCTAATATTTTTTCATACTTAATCTGGAAGATTTACTTTCCTACTAAGAAAATTTTCCATGTACCATCACATCTTTCTCTTTTCAAATCCTATGGTTTATAGATACAAACATATACACATAAACATTTTTATTTACAAATATGTAAATTTTTTAAAATTTAAAATTTTAGTGTATTTTAAAATGACAAGATGTTTCTCTTCATCCAACATATCCTTAGGAATTAGGTCTATTGTTGTTGCCTTTTGTATTCATCTTCCAAAGAGGTTTGTTTTTTTTTTTTGGTCTTTTTAGGGCCATGCCCTTGGCATATGGAAATTCCCAAGAATTGGAGCTATAGCTACTGGCCTATGCCACAGCCACAGCAAGGTGAGGTCCAAGCCATGTCTGTGACCTACACCACAGCTCATGGCAACACCATATCCTTAACCCACTAAACAAGGCCAGGGATCGAATCCATGTCCTCATGGATCCTAGTTGGGTTCATTAACGCTGAGTCACGTTGGAAACTCCCCAGAATTTTTTTAAAAAGAATTATTAGTTTAGCAATAAGATAAATTATGACAACAAACTACACCTCCATTATTAAGAAAAATTTAGTAAAAGGAGTCCCCGTTATGGCTCAGTGGTAATGAACCAGACTAGTATCCATGAGGATGCGGGTTCTATTCCTGGCCTCACTCAGTGAGTTAACAGTCTGGCATTACTGTGTTGTAGGTCATACACCTGGCTTGACTCCCAAGTTGCTGTGGCTATGGCATAGCCAAGCAGCTGCAGCTCTGATTCAACCCCTAGCCTGGGAACTTTTTTAGGGCCACACATGCTGCACGTGTGGCCCTAAAAAAGAAAAAAAAAAAAAAACAAGAAAAATTTAGTAAAGGATCACAATTATTAATCAGTCAATATTTTATTGTTTTACAAGATACTGGGTAACAATTATATTATACATTGCATTGGAGTGTCATTAAATTTGATTCATATTAATACAAAGGTAACAAATAGAACTATAAGATAACATATTTATATTCTCTGTCTGAATTCCAAGTTGAGATACTCATTTCATGCCATATATATTTTTTAAGTTACAAATCTAAAATCATAACATTGTGAGTGGGAAATTGCAGAAGTTTGCAGAAAAATATTTCTTCTTAAGTTGTTTTCCTACATTGACATGTAATTCTTAAATTAATATTACATTTTGAAGGAGGTTTATTCATCTGTAAAATATTTTGAAAAATATACTTCCACTTTATAAATTCAATATTTAAATAACAATGACAGATGCATTAAACACTGGTCAACAGAGTCGTTGATCTTCAAAGTAGGGCACTTCCATACCTTAATTGCTATGCAAATTGATCCAGTGGAGTGTGGAAACAAAATGTTAGAACATATATTTCTTATTAACTTTTGAAAAAAACTCATCCATTTAAAATTGCTATTTTTATGAATTCTTATATACAGTATTAGTACGGGAAGATATATGTTATTTATAAATAAAAACTGGGTATATTGCTTTTTTTATCTAATAGCATTGCTCAATTTAAAAATTTTTTTAGATGCTGGCTCTAGATATGAACTTCATTGTTCTGTATGGCTTGTACCTCTTACAGTGCTTGACACAGTGTAGAGATGCTCAGAAAATATTTGTGAATGAATAATTAATCAGGATGGGTAGAGAAGGGCTCCATGCATTATTTAAATCTGGGAATGCCATGGAAACAGGCTCAATCTATAAATAGGCAGAGTAAATGTTTTCCAGACCTCTTTTTTTTTTTTGGCCACTTAACCTTAGTGATTGCTATGATACTGGATTGTCCCAAGGAAGCACAGAGCCCTCTAAAATGCATTCCACCTTTTTTTTTTTTTTTAGCTTTTTGCAGAACAAGAATGAAAATAAAAACAAATAAATAAACACAAGTAGTTGATAGGCTAGAATTCCATTTGGATTTAATGAAGAGATTAGGGAAGAATTTATTATTGACTCTAAAAATGTTGAAAGGGAGTAAAATGAGGTGTTTACCAGAATACTTACACGGCCCTATCTTCTGCTAATGTTCAAAGCCTAAACATTTAAAAAGGAATATCATTTAAATTTTATAAGACTTTATACCTTTACATTTATATATGTTTCTTAGAGTCTTTAAGTAATGAGAAATAGAAATTTAGGAAAGAATTATTTTTAAAAAGGAATGAGTGACTGTGTAGTTTCTCTTACAGAAATTATAACGCTGTTATTTAGGAAGTAATGGTAGGATTCTCTCAAGCACCTGTAGCATGTTGAGCCAGGTGTAGGAAAGGAAGGAAATAAGATTGCTTATTGATAGTTAAGGATCAAAGTAGAGGGAATAATTGCATAGGTATGCAAAGTAATTAGAAAGACAGGAGTCTTGACCCCTCACTGAATAAATCATGATGTCCAAAGAAGGACTTGCCAATAAGGTGGGAGCTGTTCAATCAAGGAGTACCCAGTTTCCTAGCGGTTGGACTTCATAGTATTTGATCTCTAATGAGTCCCTGTGTAGTTGTGGATGCAAGGTGTTACTGATAAACATTCAAGAGTATTTTTTTGTTTTTGTTTTTTTTAAACCAAGACCTTTCCTTTTGAGGTTCAGGTTAGTGTTCCTGTTTGATTTGATTTTATCCCAAGAAGGGACCCTCTGAACAAAGGGCCTTCTGATTTGTTGCTCCAAGGGCTCACCTACAAGGAGATTATATGAATTTGGATTTTGTCTGATTCCTTTGATAGTGATTTCTTTAAGTGAACTAATTCAGTGGCGTCTGATAATATTTGGGGTTTAAGCTGAAAAGGTGACCATGCTGAAGAGGCTGGCACTCCAACCTATAAGAGCATTCATGTTATACATGAACTGGTGTCTTCCTCCAGTTCAGATTTATTTTGGGAGCCATAAACCTTGCTCAGGTTTTATCATTCCTGAGTGAGGACAAAAGCAAAGTATTTGGCATTGAAAAATGTGGAAAGGCTAGTCTGAATCTAGGATTTGGCAGTCCAATGAACCAATCTTTGCTTAAAGAACTTAGCTCGGCTACTTCTTTTGTTTTCTTTCTCCCTTCCCTAAAAAGGATTTGAACTGCAAAGTACTTTCACCTCTTCCTGAAAGAACAATGAGACTACGCAAGACCTGAAGATGACTTGGACATTTGTTATGAGTTTTCTTAATGGGGCGGCACAGTAATTTCACACTGCACATCATACCTGCAACCCCGACATCTATTAGCAGCTCTCCTCCACATTTTCACCTTTGAGCAGCTGTTTAAAAATCACTGCCTCTCCCCA
This sequence comes from Phacochoerus africanus, assembly GCF_016906955.1. Classification (NCBI taxonomy): domain Eukaryota; kingdom Metazoa; phylum Chordata; class Mammalia; order Artiodactyla; family Suidae; genus Phacochoerus; species Phacochoerus africanus. The sequence continues at coordinate 164,839,146 of NC_062544.1, read as the reverse complement.
CCCCACCCCTTTTTTTTTTTTTGCAGGCAGTCCTCTCTATCACCCACACACCCTGAATTTCACAGTCCGCAGCCCAGACTCTTTCAAAATCCCAAGTAATGTCTGGCTTGACCTCCCCCAAGAAGAGTGGTGTGTTCCTCCTGCTGAGTATTCCCCCTGAGATTCCGGAGAAAAAATCCTTTTCCTCAATTCAGCAGTGAGAACAAAAACTTCCTTAGAAAGACAGTCTTTGAATGGATGTGTCACTTTTGTTTTTAAAATAAGCAGGCATAAAATAGAAGATTTCTTATTTTAGCATAGGCACAAATTATTTAAAATGTTATTTCTCATTATTGAGAAAAATGATTATTCAAACGTTTGAATTTGGTAATAAATGACCCTATCATAGGTAAAAAGGGAAGGACTTTTGAAAAGAGTTCCAAGGGATATTTGAAAGTGTTTAGTAATGAAGAAATACTTAAAAGAATTGTGTTTATTTTTGATATTACAGAGCCAATTGCTAGAAAAGTCTTCCTCTTAATCTTAGAAATAGTTAAAAGTATTGTGTTTATTTTATTTTATTATTATTATTTTTTTTTGTCTCTTTGCTATTTCTTGGGCCGCTCCCGCGGCATATGGAGGTTCCCAGGCTAGGGGTCTAATCAGAGCCGTAGCCACCGGACTACACCAGAGCCACAGCAACACGGGATCCGAGCCGTGTCTGCAACCTACAGCGCACGCAGCTCACGGCAACGCCGGATCCTTAACCCACTGACCAAGGGCAGGGTCTGAACCCACAATCTCATGGTTCTTAGTCGTTTAACCACTGCGCCACGAAGGGAACTCCTGTGTTTATTTTTTTATATAATGTTTTTTATTTTTTTCATTACAGCTGGTTTATAGTATTCTGTCAATTTTCTACTGTACGACATGGTGGCCCAGTTACACATACATGTATAGATTCTTTTTTCTCACATTATCATGCTCCATCATAAGGAATTGTGTTTATTTTTGATATTACAGAACCAATTGCTAGGAAAAAATCTTCCTCTTAATCTGAAACTGTTACCATATTTTTAAAAAATTAATTAATTTGATGGGTCTTTTATTTTTCTATTATAACCATACTGAGTACATTGTATATGTTTCCTTTTTCCCCAGCTTTATTGAGCTATAATTGACATATAACATTGTGTAAATTTAAGGTGTACAATGCATTGATTTCATACACCTATATACTGCAAAATGATTACCCCACAGAATTAGCTAACACCTTCATCACATTACGTAATTACCATTTCTTTTTTTGTGGTAGGAATATTTAATATTTACTCTCTTAGCAACTTTTTTTAAAAGTTTTATTGAAGTATAGTTGATTTACAAGGTTTGATAATTTCTAATCCCAAACCCTCGGTCCATTTCCCCTCCTCACCTGTCCCATTTGGTAATCATAAATGTTTCAAAGTCTGTGAGTCTGTTTCTGTTTCTGTTTGGTTTCTTTGTATCCTTTTTTTAGATTCCACATATAAGTGATATCATATAATGTTTATCTTTCACTCTCTAACTTCTAATTAAATGATAATTTTTAGGTCCATCCATGTTGCTGCAAATGGCATTATTTCATTTTTTATGGCTAAGTAATATTCCATTCTAAGGACAACCAACTGGCTAGACTTGACCCAGTGTCAATCCATGTGATGCTACATTTCTTTGAACTTCATTTTCTTCATTCATAGCATAGCTATAGTACTTTCCCTGCTATGGAGATTTAATGATAAAATTAATACATCTGTGATAAAGAAAAATTTAACAACTCACAGCATAATCCTTCCTAGGGAGAAAGTTAAGGGACAGTTGCTGATATGCTAGAATATATGGTGACAGTTTGGGTTTTTCACCCTCAAAATTATTTATCCCTCCAAAAAATATTGCAACCTTAAATTTGAATCTCACGTTATAGAACATTATTTCAGTAGTTTCATGCTGGACAAAAAGAACCATTTGGGGGAGATCTGCCTGAAACTGCTTCAATCAATGTTAATTTCAGTTGTTTATAAAGGTCACCCAAGAGAATTGGTTACAAAAAAAAAAAAGGAGGCAAAGAAATTTAACCCAGCTGTAATCATTATTCCCCTGCATAACCTCTCAGTTGCAAGTGTTGAATGTTATTGTAAATAGGCTTAAAGGTCACTTTAAAAAGCAGTAAATTAAGTGGTTACATTATGAAGAACATAAATAACAAGTTGATTCTTATGGCTCCGGATAAAATTTCAGTACAAACAGGCTGACTGGATTAAACATGCTGTACTTCAAATTAGTTTGAAAAACATGAACTTAATGTGTTTTAGGTAACTGTGTTAAGTGACTCAGCAATGACTCTATTGATGGCAAGACACCCATGTCAAATGTGAAGAATTTGCATGAACTTTGAGAGTGGGGGAAAAAAAATCTGTGTTTTAAAAAGCAATATAGGTCCTCTTTAATGCATGCTTTTAAGTATGATTGTGTGATTAAATTGATAAACTCAATACAGTAAGAAGACACTTAATATCAGTCTTTTATTTTAAGTATGATTGTGTGATTAAATTGATAAACTCAATACTGTAAGAAGACATTTAATATCAGTCTTTTATATGCATATTTAACCTGGCTAAAAACTTTTTAAAGGGGATTATCTCTTTAGGAAGATACATTCTTGGATCTCTTATATTCAGGTATATTTAGTGTCTTGATGAGCATCTTGTTGGGTAACTTGTGACTCTAGAGATGGGGAGACAAGTTTCATTAATGCTGAGAGAATGGGGTAGGAAGAGAGGGAGATAGGAAGCTAGAACCCTCTGAAGATGTGGGACAGGAATCTCCACGGGGAGAAGGGCCAGTGCATGTTCCCAGTGACAGAGAGACTGAAGGATAGGAAAAGAGCAGAGAGGAATATGTTCATCTGAAATTACCTGTGTGCTGCAAAGTAAACCCTTCTAAGAGTTCCATCAGCCATAATCTTCAGAAAATTCTATATACTTTCACATGCTTTGGAAGAGCAATTTTCTGGAGAATTTAAGAAGGGAGATGTTTGCATCTGCGTTAATACTGAAACTGGGTCAGAAGGATCCTGGAGGCCAACATGACCTTAAGAAAATAGAATATTCCCTGTCCTCTCACTTTGTACTTGAGAAACTTGAGGAAGGCTCAGAGCTTTCACCAAGCTGAGGTCAGATCAGTCTCTCCCAGACCCCATGGGAAGGGGACCCAGATGGCACATGGGCCACAAGCACAAGAGTTGACAACAATAATTCACCTTATAAAGTTTAGACTATATTATTATTTAATTTAATTATTTTTACTTTCTGTCTAGTAACTTGTATCAAAAATTTACTTTGGATACAAATACCATGGAGTATTTTAAGTGTCCAGTTATATTCTGACTTAAAATGTTTTAGCCCCTTGTGAATTTTTATAACTCAGATTAATTTTTTATCTCATTTGAACTCTCTTTTCAAAGAAAGAATATTTGAGTAATTGATTGTTAATTTGGAAATAAGTACTTCATGAAATAAGAAAATTCCATGTTTTCATTGAAGTCAAACCTGTCAATGAGTGGGTTTGAATCTTTCTCACTTTGTTTTTATATGAAATGAAAGTGCTTTTCCTAGAGTCTTAGTTTTCTGTATCTAATTTTATAATTCAGTTATTGCCTACAAAGAACCACATTAGAAGTTCAGTTTCATTTTTTATGTTATCAGTTTCTCCTGAGATATTCCACATATGTCTTTGCAGTAATTAGTCAATTATCACCTCTGTAAACAAACTTCATTTTTTTTTGTCTTTTTTTATCTTTTTTCTAGGAACTCATCCACAACATATGGAGGTTCCCAGGCTAGGGGTCTAATCAGAGCTGTAGCCACCAGCCTACCCCACAGCCACAGCAATGTGGGATCCGAGCCTCGTCTGCAACCTACACCACAGCTCACAGCAATGCTGGATCCTTAACCCACTGAGCGAGGCCAGGGATCGAACCCTCGACCTCATGGTTCACAGTCGGATTCTTAATCACTGAACCACTACAGGAACTCCAACAAACTTCATTTTGAAGACAGCAAGCGAAAGTAGACTACATATGCAATCATAATTGATGAAAAATATAAAAATAAATAAATACTAGAAACATAAACACTAGTGGTAGCAATACTATTAGGAGTAGCTCATAGCTCTGATAAGACCTTTAGGAAAATTATTTTTTTTAATTAATGGAAAAAGTATTAGCTTCAAGGATGATAACTTTTTGAAAATCATCAAGATTGAATTAATGTGTTCTAGTTTTATTCTAAAATGATCTTCATATATTTCTGGTTTCCATAACAATTAAAAAAAGCTTTCAGTATTTCTGGTAAAGGAAAGTGGTATCTTACAAGCTTTGAAAAAGAAATTGCTCCTCAATAAATATTGCTAGTCAGTCTTGTTTGAGCCATTTAATTTCGTAAATCACTTTAAGCATGTATCTGTTTTGAAAGGAGGCATTTAGCTTATACTTGAAAAAAATTAAGTTAAAATCTAAATATGCTTTGTAGTTTGCTGTCCTATGCAGTAAGAACTTATTTTTAAGGAGGTTTAAGATGGAGGAGTGGGGAGGAGCAGGATGCCACATTTTTAGTCACAAAGGGCTTTTACTGTGATCCTTATGTTTCTTGTTATCTTGGATCTATTTCTGTAAAACTTGTAGTAGCTATTTTCTAAAAAAAGAATTTGAGCCCTAACTGCTGATATATAATTATAGCAGTATTATTATGTCTCTTGATGTAATCCACTATAATCAAAGTTGCATACTCCCTGATTATATATCCAATTGTTCTACCAACCATGAAACAGTTGCTAGGAATATTCTTGAGAACCAGTTTTGCTTCTCCTATCAAACCCTTCATAAAATCTGCTTCTGCAGATTTACTGTAAAATCTTGAAGACCTTATCCCTCAGATACTCACTGTCTTTTATACATATAAAGATTCATGCAAGGAATTTCTTTCAGAACTTAGTTTTGAAGCTCAGACTCTTCGTACTAACAGAAGAGAGGTCAGAGAGAAGCAACTCAAAAAGGAATTAAAAAACTCTCTTTGGCAAACTTTGTTTATAATATATTATTTTCTTCTCCCAGGAAGCTCTTTTGTTCACCCATGATGACTCCGTATTGTTCTGGGGTTTGGAGGAGTATTTGTAATTCCACATTCTCATGTCACACACTCTACACCCCAGGCTCTGCTCTGGTACTTCAGCGTCAGGTTCAAGGACCCAGCCTGGTCCAGTGCTTCCTACCCTGCCTGACTGATTGATGGAACAGGAGGAGGGGACCTACTGAGGCTGCTAGAATGGGTTTCTTGGCACTGTAATGCACTTCTTTTCCTACGGAGAGGAATCTCATTGCTCTTGAGGGTAATACATTGCCATTATTATTGCATACACATATTTTACTGCCAAGCAACCATTAGGAATTTGAAGCCCATGTTCTGTTACATTTATTTTGCTCATTGTGCATTTACTTTTACCTCTAAGCACTGTGGAGAAACTTTGTCCAATCACATTTCGTTTTTGGTGAAAGAAGATTTGCATTAGAAGTGACAAAGAAAGTAACCAGCACTGGGGGACACACAGCAATTCACCATGTAAAGCTTTTGTCATTTGGCAGTTACAGATGAACTTTGTTGCCATATGTCAATAAAATCTATGATACTTCTGAGATATAATCTTGACTTAATCTTATAAACCTCATACATTTTACTCTGAATGCAAACTAACTTATAGTTTTAGAAAAATAAAATAATTTTTCTAATATTAATCTGGTTGACTTTCTGGACATTTGTTTTTTAGGGAACTAAGTACTCTAGCACAGCCCTTAAACCTGGGCAGAAAGGGCTCTCACTCCAAGCTGTGAACTTTGGACAACCTATGTATCAGAAATATCAAGTTGCAAAACTATGAGGATGTTTTTTAGATATTTTGTAACCGATAGAACAAAGCGAAATTAGAGGAATTTATGTGCTGAACCTGGCCTCCATCCAGCTCAGAGGATACAGGGCTGAGAACTTTCACCTGTGAATATGGTAGTGAGACTGAAGAGATGTGGGTAGAATAAAATCAAAGCCTCTGCCCTGGGAATCCAGGGAGAGTGATGGTTGCTTTATTTGAAGTTGACCACTGAATAGCATCTGCACAAACTGGATTCCATAGATAGCTGTACTCAACTCCTTCCTGTTTGGGAGGTGCTAAAATTTCTGAGAAGAAAAAGTTCATTGTGGGAAGAAGAACTGGCCCCTCTGGTTCCGCATTCTGGGGAACGTTTCTGGATCATTGGGCCTGGGCCCAGTTTCTGCCCTGCCCTGCCCAGCTGATCTGTGTTGGACCAGGAGAGGGGCCTGATCCTTTAGCCATCAAAACTCCAGGGCAATACCTGGGAAACCTGTGGGAGAGTAAATGCTGGGAAGAGAATGTGGGCAACACAATACACTTTCTGCCAATCTCTTGTGCGGGGTTATATGATGGGGATTAGATTCTGCTTCTGAATCTCTTGTCATGGTCTGCAGTGTGACTCAATTAACTGATTACCTAGAAGGACAATGCTACTCTTTTAGGTTTGAATTTTACTGCCTAGGAACTTCTGCTGCTATGTCCTTCCTCCCTAGAGCACCCACCATCACCAAGATACCACATTGGACCATCTTAGATAACTTGGCCGTCTGCAAGCCAAGAGGAGAGGCCTAAGGAGACACCAACCCTGCCACTCCTTTATCTTGAACTTCTAGCCTCCAAAATTGTGAGAAAATAAATTTCTGTTGTTTAAGCTACCCAGTCTATGGAGCTTTGCTATGGAAGTCCTAGAAAACTAACCATAGTGACTAACCCACAGTTTTCACCTGGCTTGAAATGTTATTATTATTGTTTTTTTTAACCAGAGAATCAGGCCTAGGAGGAAATGGAGTTAAGGAAGAATTAATTTTACTTAATATCCAATATCCCAAGGCAAACTGGGGATTTGAGCTAAAGGTTTATTGAATTATAGTTGATTTACAATGTTGTGATAAAAAAAGATACAAATCTAAAAGAAGGATACAAATGAATCTATTTGCAGGACAGAAACAGACTTACAGACTTTGAAAACAAATTTAGGTTATTAAAGGGGACAGGTAGGGGAGGGGATGGACAGGGGGTTTGGGATTAGAATGTGCACACTGAGGTATATGGAGTGATTGGGCAACAGGGACCTGCTGTATAGCACAGAGAACTCTACCCAATATTCTGTGATAATCCATGTGGGAAAAGAATCTGAGAGAATAGATACATGTACACGTATAACTGAATCACTTTGTCGTACAGCAGAAATTATCACAACATTGCAAATCACTTAATTACTTTTTTACATACCATATCTCCAAATGTAGTTATATTCTAATGTACTAGAGATTAGGACCAACATATATAAATTTTGAAAGGGACAGAGTTCAGCCCCCAACTGTCACTTATCAACTGTGTGACCTTGGGAAAATTATTCAATCTTTCTGAGTCTCAGTTTTTACAGTTATAAAGTAGATAAGGGCATAACCACCATATAAGGTTGTTATAAGAATTAAATATATACTACATGTAAATAACCAAAATGATCCTTGGGGCAGAGGAGATCCAGAGACTTTGGGTGCCAACTTGACTACTCTGAGGTGGCTGAATATGTGATCAACAGCTCTGTTAACTCAGGTCACTCATGGTATCTGTGTGTGTATGTGAATGTGGGTGGAAATTGTGTGACGTCTAGATAACCACTCACGTATGTGTCTTTATAGTCTGATACAAATATTTATAATTTATTTTGAAGAAATAGCCCTATATAATTTCAGAAATGAAAGATACAATCAAATTCAGGTGTTAGAAAATGAACGAAGGTCTGTTTTCATTTTGGTGTAGTTTTTTTTTTTTTTTTAACACTTTAACATTACTTCGGAGTAAAGCAATTCAAATTATGTTCCCTCATGGTTTTTGGCATGCATTTTTCAAATTGAAGAAACAATGAAACCGAATAAAGAGTCTACCATTGGTATAATAGGTTTCATTTTTCTCCTTTCTATTTTAATATGTTATATGTTTTGGAAGTAGATTCCCACAGGAATTTCCTTCATGAAAGTTGAAACGAAACCGAAGAGCTCTTCACAAAGAGAAGGCCATATGATTCCAAATGTGCTTCCCATTCATCTCCATAATGAGAATGGATTTTCCATGCCATCACTGAGAAATGTGGGCATCATGGCTGGGGTTATCAATTAGGGCAAGGTGCATCCCAGGGAAACAACAACAACAACAAAAAGAAAATGAGCCTCAAGAGAATTTGCTTTTCCTTAGCTCCCCTTATCATGCACAGCCAGTAATTCTCAGAGCCTCTGGTCAGGGGCTTGTCTAGGGATAGGGCTTAGCAGAGGCCATTCTAATGCAGATTTTGGAACAGCTCAGGAGGAGTGGTTAGGCCCAAAGCTGTCCCTGTAGCCTGATTTAGAGGGCTAGGTGTTTGGGCCTGAGGAGGTGTTTCACTTCTTGGGCATAAACACTCAGAGGAAGCTGGGAAAAGAGGCCCTGTACTGCTAGTTTGAGGTCTTTCTCTTAACAGTCAGGGAGTATTTTCAGGACATCTTGAAATCATTTTTGGCAGTCTTTCCCTATTCTATCCAGTGAGAATTCTGTTGCCCTGGCAGTTAATCTGAGATGTGCAGAGAGCTTTCCAAATGCCCTTATGCCTTCCATCCACTTTTCCCATCTCCTGGACAGCCCAGGCCTAGGTATCCTCAGTACACTGCAGTCAAAGAGTCCTGTAGATAAAGCTCCAAATTCATTCTAGATCATGTAGCAATGCTAGATAAAATGCAGGATACAAATTAAATTTAAATTTCTGTTAAACAGTAATTCTTTTTGTATAAGTTATGTCCCTTGTAATACTTGGGATATACTACAGTGTTACTTCTTATTATCTGAAATTAAAGTTTACCTGGACATGTGTATTTTTATATGTTAAATCTAGCAAATAAGACCCCTGCATTCTCTGGCCTAACTTTGCTTTAACTTCTTTGGATATTACATGTTTCCTCTGTTGCTCAGCTGCTTGCAACTCACCTAATAAGGCTGCTTAGTTTAGATTCCCCAGAGCAGATCCTATGACAAGGACTGGCATGAAAACACTTTATTTGAGGAGCACAAAAAACACTGGTAGGGAGTGGGAAAATGATGCAGGAAAAAGCCACAGTGGTGGATTGGAGCTTAATCCCAGGGAAACTCTGAGAAACATTGTAAAACACACTCAGAATTATTCCACCTGAGGGGAAAAGGAACTGTGGTATTTTCCAGATCAACTGCATCCTTCTGTCATTGATCAAGGGCTGCTATTAGGGTTGTGCGTCTTTTCAAGCTCCCCAGAACAGGGAAGAATAGCCTTCTATAGCCTGGGAGAGAATTCTCACATGCAGATGCAGGTACAGGCAGATGGAAGTGCACTGGAAGCAAGGACATTTTCAAGCCCAAGAGACATAGATAGGGCAGCCACAGGTCTGCTCCACAGATAATGCTTTTCCTCTTCTAGGTCTCTTTTATTTGCTACTCTTTGACTCCTCCCATCTCCCACTGCCCTTTGTTCTATTCACTCTGTAGTATTCAATTAAGATGCCACTTCTGGAGGAATTTCTTCCCATCCCACCCACTTTTACGTCCAAAATTTAAGTGTTCCCCACTTCTGTTACAACTCTCAGTAATTTTATTTTCCTTTCCTTTTTCTTTTTAAACTGATGTATAGTCAATTTATAATATTATGTTATTTTCAGGTACACAGCATAGTGATTCAGTGTTTTTACAGAAAAAAATCATATGTTCATATCAATAGATGCAGAAAATGCATTTTGATGAAACACAATACACATTCATGACAAAAACTCTGAGTGTATGAAGAGTAGAGGAGACTTCCTCAACTTGATAAAGAATATATACTATCTGCCTATGGCTAATATCATACTTAATGATCAGAAACTTGAAGTGTTCTTGCTAAGACCAGTAACAAGTCAAGGATGTTCCCCTCTCACCACTGCTTTTCAACATCCTACTGGAAATATTAGCTAATGCAATAAGGAAAGAAAAAGAAATTAAAAGTATATAATTTGGGAAGAAAGAAAGAACACTGCCTGTTTGCAGCTGATATGATGATCTATGTAGAAAATCCAAATGAATCACCCAAAATTTCCTGGAACTAATATGTAATATAGCAAAGTTACAGGATAAAAAGTTAACATTTAAAAATCAGTCAGTTTTGGTACCAGTACCACACTCTTGATGACTGTGGCTTTGTGTTATTGCCTAAAGTTTGGGGGAGTTATGCCTCCTGCTTGTTTTTTGTTCCTCAGGATTGCTTTGGCAATTCTGGGTCTTTTGTGGTTCCATATAAATTTTTGGATTTTTTCTCTAGCTCCGTGAAAAATGTCATGGGTGATTTGATAGGGATTGCATTGAATCTGTAGATTGCTTTGGGTATATGGCCATGTTTATGATGTTAATTTTTCCAACCCAGGATCATGGAATATCTTTCCATTTCTTTACATCTTCTTTAATTCCCTTGATTAATGTTTTATAGCTCTCAGCATATAAGTCTTTTACCTCCTTGGTCAGGTTGTATTCCCGGGTATTTGATTTTTGTGGTGCCATTTTAAAAGGTATTGCATTTTTGTATTCCTTTTCTAATGTTTCATTGTTAGTATTCAGAAATGTGACTGATTTCTGAATGTTAATCTTATATCCTGCTCCTTTGCTGAACTTGTTGATCAGTTCAAGTAGTTTTTGGGTGGAGTCCTTAGGGTTTTCTATATATAGTATCATGTCAACTGCATACAGTGACAGTTTTACCTCTTCTCTTCCTATTTGGATGTCTTTTATTTCTTTTGTTTGTCTGATTGCTGTGGCTAGGACTTCCAATACTATGCTGAATAACAGCAGTGAGAGTGGGCATCCTTGTCTTGTTCCAGATTATAGTGGGAAGCTTTCAGCTTTTCTCCATTGAGTATTATATTTTCAGTGGGTTTGTCATAAATAGTTTTTATTAGGTTAAGGTATGTTCCCTCTATACCCACTTTGGTAAGAGTTTTAATCATGAATGGATGTTGGACCTTGTCAAATGCTTTTTCTGCATCTGTTGCAGTGATCATGTGGTTTTTGACTTTTCTTTTGTTAATGTGGTGTATGATGTTGATTGATTGGCATATGTTGAACCATCCTTGTGAACAAGGCATGAATCCCACCTGGTCATGTTGTATGATCTTTTTAATATGTTGTTGGATTTGGTTGGCTAAAATTTTGTTGAGAATTTTTGCATCTATATTCATCAGAGATATTGGCCTATAGTTTTCTTTTTTGGTGGTTTTAGAATTAGGGTGATGGTGGCATCATAGAATGTCTTTGGCAGTGTTCCTTCTTCTTTGTCTTTTGAAAAAGTTTAAGGAGGATGGGTATAAGTTTCTTGTTGTATGTTTGGTAGAATTCACCTGTGAAGCCATCTGGTCCTGGACTTTTATTTGTAAGGAACATTTTTATGACAGTGTGGTACTGGTACCAAAACAGACATACAGACCAATGGAACAGAATAGAGAACTCAGAAATAAACCCAGACACCTCACCTATGTTCAATTAATCTTTGACAAGGGAGGCAAGAACACAAAATGGGAAAAAGACAGTCTTTTCAGCAAGTACTGATGGGAAATCTGGACAGCTGCATGCAAATCAATGAAACTAGAACACACCATCACACCATGCACAAAAATAAACTCAAAATAGCTTAAAAACTTAAACATAAGACAAGACACCATCAAACTCCTAGAAGAGAACATAGGTAAAACACTCTCTGACATCAACCTCACGAATATTTTCTCAGGTAAGTCTCCCAAAGCAACAGAAATAAGAGCAAAAATAAACCAAATGGGACCTAATCAAACTGAAAAGCTTTTGCACAGCAAAGGAAACCAAAAAGAAAACAAAAAGACAACTTACAGAATGGGAGAAAATAGTTTCAAATGATGCAACCGACAAGGGCTTAATCTCTAGAATATATAAACAACTTATACAACCCAACAGCAAAAAAGCCAATCACCCAATGGAAAAATGGGCAAAAGACCTGAATAGATTGTTCTCCAAGGAAGATACACAGATGGCCAACAAGCACATGAAAAAATGCTCAACATCACTGATTATAAGAGAAATGCAAATCAAAACTACCATGAGATACCACCTTATGCCAGTCAGAATGGCCATCATTAGTAAATCCACAAATAACAAGTGCTGGAGGGGCTGTGGAGAAAAGGGAACCCTCCTGCACTGTTGGTGGGAATGTAAACTGATACAGTCACTATGGAGAACAGTTTGGAGATACCTTAGAAATCTATACATAGAACTTCCATATGACCCTGCAATTCCACTCTTGGGCATCTATCTGGACAAAACTCTGCTTAAAAGAGACACATGCACGCGCATGTTTATTGCAGCACTATTCACAATAGCCAAGACATGGAAACAACCCAAATGTCCATGGACAGAGGATTGGATTCGGAAGAGGTGGTATATATACACAATGGAATACTACTCAGCCATAAAAAAGAGTGACATAATGCCATTTGCAGCAACATGGATGGAGCTAGAGAATCTCATACTGAGTGAAATGAGCCAGAAAGACAAAGACAAATGCCATATGATATCACTTATAACTGGAATCTAATATCCAGCACAAATGAACATCTCCTCAGAAAAGAAAATCATGGACTTGGAGAAAAGACTTGTGGCTGCCTGGCAGGAGAGGGAGGGAGTGGGAGGGATTGGGAGCTGTGGGTTATTGGATACAGCTTGCAATGGATTCAAGGAGATCCTGCTGAGTAGCATCGAGAACTATGTCTAGATACTTATACTGCAACAGAACAAAGGGTGGGAAAAAAAATGTATACATGTAAGAGTAACTTGGTCCCCATGCTGTACAGTGGAAAAAAATAAATAAAATAAATAAAATAAGAAAAGTAAGAAAATATAGATACTTTTTTTTAGAATGTCTTTGAGCCAATATGACTATCAGGTTAAAGCAGGCATATATAGGAAAGGGTTAATGTACTTGAAAAACAAGGCAATAACAAATCAAAACCAAACATTACATTCAGAAAAACTAAAAAGAAAAGGATACAAGCATAAAATGAAAGTAAATCATCCAACCAAAAAAGGAAAGGAATAAAGGAAAAACATAGTCAACTAGAAAACAAAGTTTAAAAAGGCACTAAATACATATTTATCCATAGTTACCTTAATTGTCAATGGACTGAATTCTCCAATCAAAAGACACAGAGTGGCAGATTGGATAGAAAAACAAGAGCCTACAATCTGCTGTCTACAAGAGGCTCACCTTGGGGCAAAGAACACATGTAAGTTGAAAGTGAGGGGATGGAAAAAGATATTTCATGTCAATAGAAGAGACAGGAAAGCAGGAGTTGCAATATTCATATCAGACAAAATAGACTTTAAAACAAAGGCCATAAAGAAAGACAAAGAAGGACACTGTTGAGTGATAAAAGGATCCATTCAAGAAGAGGATGTTACAATTGTCAATATATATGTTCCTAATATAGGAGCACCCAGGTGCATACAACAAATAATTACAGACATAAAAGGAGAAATGAATGTGTATACAACAATAGTAGAAGACTTTAACACTCCACTCACATCAATGGACAGATCCTCTAGACAGAAAATCAATGAAGAAATAGATATCTTAAATGACACAGTGGAAGAGTTAGCCTTAATTGACATTTTCAGGACATTACATCCAAAAAAATCAGAATATACAGTCTTTTCAAGTACACATGGAACATTCTCAAGGACTGACCACATACTGGGGCACAAAACTAACCTCAAAAAATTCAGAAATTATTTCATGTATCTTCTCTGACCACAATGGCATGAAACTAGAAATCAACCACAGGAAAAGAAATGATAAAAAACTGACTACATGGAGACTAAACAACATGCTACTAAAAAACCAATGGGTCAATGAGGAAATCAAAAAGGAAATTAATAATGCTTCAAGACAAATGATAATGAAGACAAAGCCATTCAAAATCTATGTGATGCTGCAAAAATCACTGCTTAGAGGGAAGTTCATAGCAATGCAGGCCTTCCTCAAAAAAAAAAAAAAAAAGAAAAGAAAAGAAAAATCTCAAATAGACAACCCAGCACCTCAAAGAATTAAAAAAAGAACAAACAAAACCTAATTAGCAAAAGGAAGAAAATCGTAAAGATTAGAGAGGAAAGCAACAAAATAGAGATTGAAAAAATCAATAAAACCAGGAGTTGTTTCTTTGAAAGGGTAAATAAAATTGACAAACCTCCAGCCAGACTCACCAAGAAGAGGAGAGAAAAAAACCCAAATTAGCAAAATAAGAAATGAAAAAAGGAGAAATCTCAATGGATACTGCAGAAATACGAAAAACCATAAGAGAATACTATGAACAATTATATGGTAATAAATTTGACAACCTAGAAGAAATAGACAACTTTCTAGAGATTTACAGCCTCCCAAAACTGAATCAAGTAGAAATATATCAACTGAACAAACTGAGTGCTAGAAATGAAATTGAATATGTAATAAAAAACACTCCGTACAAACAAAAGTGCAGGAACAAGTAGCTTCACAGGCAAATTCTACCTACATATAGTAAAGAACTTATACCTATCCTTCTTAAACTTTTCCAAAAGGTTGAAGAAGAAGGAATACTCCCAAAGACATTCTATGAAGCCACCATCATGCTAATACCAAAAGTAGACAAAGATACTACCAAAAAAGAAAATTATAGGCCAATATCTTTGATGGATATAGATGCAATCTCAACAAAATTTAGCCAACTGAATCCAACAACACTTAAAAAAGATCATACACCACGACTAAATGGGATTCATCCCAGGTTCACAAAGATGGTTCAACATATGCAAATCAATCAACATGATACACCACATTAACAAAAGTTAAAAACCTCATGATCATCTCAATATATGCAGAAAAAGTATTTGACTTCCAGCTAAAATCTGGAACAAGACAAGGATGTCCACTCTCACCACTTTTATTCAATATAGTATTGGAAGTCCTAGCCACAGCAATCAGACAAACAAAAGAAATAAAAGGTAACCAAATTGTAAGAGAAGAGGTAAAACTGTCATTCTATGCAATGATACCATATGTAGAAAACCCTAAGGGCACCACACAAAATCTACTTGAACCTATCAACGAATTCAGCAAAGTAGAGGATACAAGATTAACATTCAGAAATCAGTTGCATTTCTGTATACTAACAATGAAATATTAGAAAAGGAATATAAAAATATGGTACCTTTTAAAATCATACCCCCCAAAATTAAATACCTAGGAATTAAACCTGACCAAGGAGGTGAAAGACTTATATGCTGAGAACTATAAACATTATTCAAGGAAATTAAAATTGATTCAAAGAAATGGAAAGATATTCCATGATCCTGGGTTGGAAAAATTAACATCATAAACATGGCCATATACCCAAAGCAATCCACAGATTCCATGCAATCCCTATCGAATTACCCATTACATTTTTCACAGAACTAGAACAAACAATCCAAAATTTTATATGGAACCGTAAAAGACCCAGAATTGCCAAAGCAATCCTGAGGAACAAAAAACAAGCAGGAGGCATAACTCTCCCAGACTTCAGGAAATATTACAAAGCTACAGTAATCAAGAAAGTGTGGTACTGGTACCAAAATAGACGTACAGACCAATGGAACAGAATAGAGAACCCAGAAATAAATCCAGATACCTCACCTATGATCAATTAATCTTCAACAAATGAGGCAAGAATATGAAATGGGAAAAAGACAGTCTTTTCAGTAAGTGGTATTGGGAAAACTGGACAGCTGCATGTAAATCAATGAAACTGGAACACCCTCACTCCATGCACAAAAATTAACTCAAAATGGCTTAAAGTCTTAAATATAAGGCAAGACACCATAAAACTCCTGGAAGAGAACATAGGTAAAACATTCTCTGACATCAACCATATAAATGTTTTTTTTTAGGTCAGTCCCCAAGGAAACAAAAATAAAAGCAAAAATAAACCAATGGGACCTAATCAAGTTGACAAGCTTTTGCACAGAAAAGGAAACCATAAAAAAAAAAAAAGACAACCTACAGATGGGAGAAAATAGTTTCAAATGATGCAACTGACAAGGGCTTAGTCTCTAAAATATACGAACAGCTTATACAACTCAACAGCAAAAAAGCCAACAACCCAATTGAAAAATGGGCAAAAGACCTGAATAGACATTTCTCCAAAGAAGATATCCGGACAAAACTTTCCTTGAAAAAGATACCTGTACCCTTATGTTCACTGCAGCACTACTTACAATAGCCAAGACATAGAAACAACCTAAATGTCCATCAACAGATGAATGGATTAAGAAGATGTGGTATATATACACAATGGATATTACTCAGCCATAAAAAGGACAAAATAATGTTATCTGCAGCAACTTGAATGAAACTAGAGACTGTCATACTAAGGGAAGTAAGTCAGAAAGAGAAAGGCAAATACCATATGATATCACATATCTGGAATCTAATATATGGCACAAATGAACTTTCTACAGGAAAGAAATTCACAGACTTAAAGAGAAAAGACTTGTGGTTGCCAAGGGGAGGAGGAGGGAGTGGGATGGACTGGGAGTTTGGGGTTAATAGATACAAACTATTGCATTTGGAGTAGATAAGCAGTGAGATCCTGCACTACAGCACAGGAAACTATATCTAGTCACTTGTGATGGAACATGATGGAGGATAATGTGAGGAAAAAAAATGTATATGCGTGACTGGGCCATTTTGCTGCACAGTAGAAACTAAGAGAAAGTTATAGTTATTCAACTACAATGGAAAAAATTAAAAATCATATAAACTTAAAAAGCATAATTCTGTATATTAACAGAGACCTTTTCTGTTGCATACATATCCAGATGAAAACCGCTATAGTACATCACCTATTTCTCCTTTATTAAAAAACATGGAAAACACCTCTCTTACCTCAGTTCTAGGAAAAATTAGTCTAAACTAATCCCCCCATTCCCACCTACACTCTAACCAGCACAAGCACAGGATTTAAGTTATAGTTAATTTTTTAATTGATCACTTTTTCCTCTCTAGTTCACCTATCAGGAGATTCAAAAGCAAATTTCCTTTTTCTTTTTATCCTTTTTAAGGCTACTCCTGTGGCATCTGGAAGTTCCTGAACCAGGGATTGAATCACAGCTGCAGATACAGGCCAACAACACAGCCACAGCAACACTGGATCCAAGCCACATCTTCAGTCTACACTGTAGCTTGTGGCAACACTGGATCCTTAACCTGCTGAACAAGGCCAGGAATCAAAGCCACATCATCACAGACTGTCAGGTTCTATGCCAAGCTACAATGGGAACTCCAAATTTTTTACTTGTTTATATGCGATGTGCTGAAATAATTTTTGTTTATGCCAGTTACCTCAGCAATTCATTTTATTCTGCTTGTTATACATTTTTATGTCACCCCAAAGACTTTTTGCAACAAAGGGAATCAGATAAGTTAATAATAAGATCTTAGCCTAATATAAGTTAATATATAAGATCTTAGCCTAAAGAATCAGGATTCTTCAGTCAAGGAATCAGTCCTGTGCCTTTCCTCCCTTGAACATGTTTCTGTCTTCAGGAAACAAGTATTCATCAATCTCATTTGAAGAGCAGAAATGTATATAGGTTATTCCTTTGCTATTAGCCATAATATTTTTAAAAATTTTGGTGGGTGTGGCCTTGGCATGCAGTGGCTTGATGTGGGGTCTAGTTCCTAGACCAGGGATTGAACCCTGGGCCACAGCTGTGAAAGCACCAAGTCCTAACCACTAGACCACCAAGGAACTACCTATTATCCATAATATTAATTACAGAAATAACACCCTAAATTTTTAGAAGAAACTCAATTTTATCTGAAACACCCTAAGAAGTATTTTTAGGAGAAACTGAGGCCTAGAAATAGTAACTAATTGTCCTAAAGTTATTTAGAGAGTGAAAAGGCTTGGATAATATGGCAAGTCTCTTGATTCTTCAATCAGTCCTTTTCTTACAACATCATTTACTGATTTGATAATTTTTAGTGATCAATCAAGAAGAGGCATTGCCTCTCATTCCTTGTAGACTGATATTCTAAACACTAACCTGAGATATGCACACTGAATGACCTAAGACTTACTACCTGGTGCTAGCACATGAAAGGAATTGGGAGCTAGGAGGCTATTGAGTAATCAGGTATTAAAGAACCTAGAAGTCCATATGCCTTTGCTTCACTGCCCAGTGGGTCAGTATAGTCCTCTTCCATGTTACCCCTAAAATTCTAATCTTTCCTCCTTTCAGTGGGAGCACCTCTTAGAAATGTGAGATTCCTCATATTTCTATGGAGAAGATCAGTGTGATGTGTGCATTTTCAAAGAGAATATAATTCTTTGAAGAACATTTCATTGATGCGATTTTTCCCCTTAAGAAACATGAAAGGTTTATTCTGAAGGGCCCAGAGGATAGATGGAATCATTCATACTTTGGGATTTCCAAGGACAAAAATGTGTGCAAAATCATAACACTCTGAAGGGCAATTTATTTATAGTATATGCTAATTAGCAATATGTAGATGCCGCAAAATTGGTTACAGTTATATATTGCAATAATTTCTAAGCTATTACTCAATAAAATGACAAAGTTATAAAATATAGCAACAGATCTGTTTCCTCTTGAGTCAGTCTGCTCCCGTAATGGCTCATTTGTTCATTTTTTCTCTCTCTACACACATACACATGCCCACACACACACGCACACACTCATAGAGCAACTCATTCACTCAAAGATGAAGCAATTTGGAGATCAAAGATTTTCAGGTTTGAAGTTCTCTTGAATAATTAAACTCTAAAATCACTTAAGTCGGAGTTCCCTGGTTACCTAGTTGTTAGGGATCTGGCATTGTCACTGCTTATAACATTGATTCAATCCCTAGTCTGGGAGCTTCCACATGCCACAAGGGTAGGGAAAAACAAACAACCCCCCCCCACACACACAAAAAAAAACCACTTAAGTTTTCATACATTTCTCTAGCTTTTTTTTTTTTTTTGTCTTTTTGCCTTTTTCTAGGGCCGTTCCCACAGCATATGGAAGTTCCCAGGTTAGGGGTTTAATCGGAGCTGTAGCTGCTGGCCTACACAGAGCCACAGCAACTCGAGATCCGAGCTGCCTCTGCAACCTACACCACAGCTCACGGCAACACTGGATCCTTAACCCACTGAGCAAGGCCAGGGATCAAACCCTCAACCTCATGGTTCTTAGTCAGATTTGTTACCACTGAGCCACGATGGGAAATCCCTCTTTAGCTTTTTTTAAGCTGCATCCTACTTGGTTCATTAAGAGGGAGTGGTGAGGAAAAGCTCTTGTGACTAAACTTCAATAGTTGTAGAATTAAAGCACTAAGTCAACTTAAAGATAATACCCATTTGTAGCAATTGTTCAACTGTTTTGATTCAGTTATTGTGATTCCAGAATTTGTGCAGCTGAATATAGGGCCAACTTACAGTATGTTCGTGGGTTGATCATGTTTTGGACTGTACTGTCTGTTTAAACTCTAAAGTTTAAATTTTTAATTCTCTTCTTGAAGGGCTACCAATCCTATTGGATTAGGGGCCCACCTTTACAACCTCATCTAACCTTAGTTATCTCCTAAAAGCCCCAAGTGTAGTCACATTGTGAGTTAGGGTTCAATTTTATGAATGTTGTGGGGACACCATTCAGTCCATAGCAGATATGTTTTTAATATTGAGAATAAATAGAATAGTAAAGGATGGAAAACAAAGACAGGGAAGAGAGAGAAATTTTTCAGGGTGTGAGAGGTAAACATTGGTGTTTTGGCTTTTTTAGTTCCTGAGTGGGCTGCCATTAAGTTTAGGGCCTAGAGTTTTACTGCTACAAACAACCATTGACTAAGAAGCATTTCCTGGCTGGCTGTCCCATGCAAAGGTGTAAAGTAACATCCTTCTCACAAGTTTCCACAGAATTCTCAGCTAACTGACATTGTTATAGCAACCAGAGTGCCAATGGAAGCAGTCATGGTCTTCATCATCAAGTATCACTATGGCAACAGGAGCCTCTGGAAAGTAAAAGAAAAAAAAAACGCCAAAAAAAAAAAAAACCTTAAGCTGTCAACTGGAATCAAAGAGGTTTGTGAAGGAAAAAAGGTAGAGGCTGAAATGAACATAAGACTGGAGCAAGGGGCAGAGCAAAGAGAAATGATTGTACAGAAACTGAACAAACAAGAGAGAAAGGAAACAATAAGCAAAACAGAGGGCAGAAATGTGGCTCGCATAGGAAATAGCAAGGCAGGAAGAAACATGTAAACGCAAAGTGGTGAAAAAATGTTTCCAATGAAGGATTTGTAATATTTATTGATTTGACTAGCCCAGAGATAAATGTGAGGTATTAATGTCTATATTGTTGGAACTATCCATTATGCTACTATTACTATAAAAGAAATACTTAGAATAGGGCCACAAGTTGGTAAGAAAGGGTAGACCCATTTACGGAGTGCATTTGGCATAGCATCCTGCTGACTAGGAATTTTTGTAATACTTGGTGTTCAGAGGCCCCACATTTAAATGTGGATCTTCCTTTATTGGACAGTGTGATTTCTTCAGATAAGGGCATGTTGCCATTTGGTCCATTACAAATATATATTTCCTTCATTAAAGGCTCTTCATGGGTGTTTTTTCCAAGATAGAATTAGGTAATTACTCTAATACTATTTAAAAAATAAGTGGCAATGTCATTTGGAATAAAACATTTTCACTTAATATTTTGTCTTATTAGTGCTCAGACAGATTGAAGTTTTTAATGGCCCAATATTAATTTTTAAAGGGAAAATATGTACTTTGTTAAAAGGTGCCACAAAAATGTTAATACTTTTTTTTTTAAGAATCAAAAGATGATTTTGAGAAATGAGAGATTAAAAAAGGAATGAAAATAGAGACAGGAAAAGATGTGATAGGTACAACCGTAAAGAATAAAGCAAGAGAAAATAGTAAAAGCTTGAGATTTAAGCACAAAGCCAGCAGTCCAGGTGCTTTGCAAAAATCTTTCCCAATATTTTAATAGGATTTTAATTATTTCTGTTTTTATTTTAATGACAAATATTTCTCTCAACCACTATATTTTAAGTGTCATTTGTCAAATTGGCAAGGGGTGATTTGTAGCCACTTCTCTTCTGCTCAGAAAAAATCAACTGGTTGACACCAGATGAGCAAACCTCTTCAGGGAGGGCCACATTTTCCATAGCTATTGGCCCCTATTGACCTGTTCTCACTAGAAATACAGACCAATCCCAGAGCATGTCATAGGATGAATATCCATCTGGTCTTTGGGATCCTACCCAAAAGCTTGGATGCCAACGATGATAATGCCTCTTGGTAAAAGTTCATGATTTCAAAACCACTGTGAAGCTTTTTACTGAAAATTCTCTCAATTAAATGTCACTTTTCTTTTTTGTTCCTTTTTTTTTTTTTGTCTTTTTGCCTTTTCTAGGGCTGTACCCGTGGCATATGGAGGTTACCAGGCTAGGGGTTGAATCGGAGCTGTAGCCACCGGCCTACGCCAGAGCCACAGCAATGCAGGATCCGAGCCGCATCTGCCACCTACACCACAGCTCATGGCAATGCCTGATCCTTAACCCACTGAGCAAGGCCAGGGTCAAACCCGCAACTTCATGGTTCCTAGTCGGATTCATTAACCACTGAACCACGACGGGAACTCCTCATTTTTCTTTTGACTATTACGGATATGTTTTAGTTTTTTCCTATTTTTCTTTCAACACAGACACCAAATATCATAATTTATAAAATTTGTATAAAGTTCAATGAAATGAAATAGATAAAAGAGCCAATTTCCATTGTTCTAAATACTTAAAGAATAAAAAAAAAATGAGATAATATGCAAATAGCAGACAAATTATGGGTTATATCTTTCAGAAATTCTCTTTTTTGAGGTATAATACATTAGCACAAAACTCCCTAAAAATCATAAATGATAAATTAGCACATAATGAATACACCTGTTTAATCACCCAAGTCATACAGAACATTATACCTTGGTTTTTGAGTAATGTAACAAACAAGTTTTGACATATTTTGTCACCGTGTCCATTTATGTTGTTAAGATGGATAAGCAAAATGAAAATATTTCACTTCGACATGTAAGAATTTTTCGTACCATGTGCAGAGAGAGACCCCTGCTGGAAAAATTTTTAAAAAGAGAATATCTAAACCAATCCAGAAAAATTGTATGGAAAAAAAACAAAACGCTATAATTCTACTGGCTTTGGGATAAAATTTCTTAATGCATTTTACTCCCACAAATAGGAAACATTTAACCTCTACTAAAATTTTTTTCTATAGTAGGGGAAGCTTTGGAATTTTCCTTGATATTTACTTCTTAGATTATTTTCTTTTGCTCTTCAAGCTTTAGTAAACAGTAGGGTCTTTTTTCTGTGTGTTTTGAGATCCCTATTTCTTTGCTCCTTGCTTGGCTGATCTCCTCTGGTACTGCGCTCCTGGAGATCACCACCCTATGGGGTACATGGCTGGCCTCAAGTTCTTTTTCACACTGTTATCTACTGTTTGAGATACACTGTCAGTGGAGGTGGCAACTGACTCCAGAGTGAAGACCATAGTTTCATAGTCAGATGGATGCCTATCACTTTTACTTTCTCCACTAATTGACTTAATTTATTTCACCCAGGGTTTTGTATTACGTAGTTGCTTTTTACTGGGGCTTTCCTGGTGGTGTATCTAGAGTCTGTTTGCAAATGATTAAGATTGGATTTCTAGTCAATTCCTTGGTGTGGAATGCCAGCTGAGATGGGAAGCCAAAACTGGGAGACTGTCCAGCCTGAAGTAGGAAGGTGAACACAGGAGCAATTCCCTGCCCCAACTGCCATAGAGTTGGGTCAGGTTTCTCAAGGGTTCCTTAGGCAGAGAATAGGGCATGCCCAGAGGGATTCAAGTGCATAGGACATGGGAATGGTGATAATTTTAGAAACTGAACCACTTTAATTTTATCTAAATTCTAACACAATACTTGTCCTGTTTCTGTGTTTCCTCTCTTGGCACAACATTAAGTGCCCTTCCATCATCCAGATACTTCTGGGGTTTTTAGACATTGGAACTAAATGTCTTAGTAGACATTTCCTCACATCCCTACACTCTGACATGCCCAGCTGCTTGGGATTTTCTTAAACAAAATCTTTGCATTTGCCATTCTAACAGGAATATCCTTTTTCTCCTTTGTTTACCAGGCCAATGGCTTTTGAAGCTTTTATAATCCTTCCCCTCCAACCTCAATTGAAAAGAGCCATTTGTTCCTTCCTATTACTATTTTAACCTATGTGCTCTTTAATGATCATTCCTTTCCAATTTCTTGAACCTGTTTGTTTACTTCCCAGTTTATCCAAGCTGAAAGGTAAAAGTAAGCCACAACTGACTGATATTCTTTCTTAGTGCTTAGCCCAAGGCCTGGCTCCTAAAGAAGCTCCTTAGACATTTATTTGCTAAATATGTAATAAGGTGCTTCAAGATTGAACCCTAGTGATTCTGAAGGAGTGATTGTTGGAAAGACAGACAATTGGTTATTTTATCCAAGAGGCATTAACTGATTTACTTAAACTTATTTTAAGAAAATATATTAATGGACTTTTACTTATGCAAAGGTAAAGACAAATTCAATTCCAGAATGCCAAGTCAGGATGCAGAAAAGCTAGACTGAGTTGCATTAACACATGCAGTAGATTGTCTCCATTTTGGTCAAAGTGGTGGTTTTCTTAGTTTTGTTTTTTAGATATTACCATATCATTCAACAGATATCAGGCTGGAGATAGGTTAAAGCAAGGAAATAATAAAAAGTCCCCTCCTTGTGACATGGTAAAAGGCATTTATAGATGTGGGTAGCAGGCTGGCCACTAAATGACATCTATCTGAATGTTAAAGAGATAGTTTAGTAGCAGTTTGGCCCAAGGGGAGGTAAGAAGAATGTCATACAAAGAGCCTAACATTTTCATCTCCTTTATTTAAATTCCCTTTTCTAAGCTCTCAGCCTTCAGTTGTATTAAACACTCTAGCCTGGGTTCACTTGAGCTTTCAGGATATACGTGAGTGGTGGTGAATGGTGGGGTCCACTCAAACAAAGCAGCTGAGTTAGGAGCAGTGGCAGCACCTCACCATGTGCCCCCAGAAGCTCTGGGTTCAGAGTAAAATGGCTGGATGAGCGACAGGCAGAACTGCCGCTAGCTCCTTATAAAATTAGAAGATGCCTATTCTTTAGTATCTGAATGCTTACTTCTGCCAGGAAACTGATCTAATACACTTACGTTAACAAATTAACATTTGTTAAGTGCACCCCAGGGTGCTGGAGAGTGATCAGCAGTTCAACAACAGACCCAAGATAAATTGAAATAGGCAAGTTTTATTGCACATAGGTCCCAGAGGAAGTGCCTGGCACATATCGTGAGGCCACCTGGGGGTATCAAGTCAGAGAGAGAGACATGACCCAGGGAACACACGTATATAAAGCTGAGGTGCTTTAGGGTTCCTAAGTAAAGGCCAGATTAGCCAAATCAAACCAAAAGAGCTGGGTTTTGGTAAGTCCCATGAGTGTCTTATCTAAGAGGCACATAAAACAATCAGGCACAGGGAGGCAGGGGACACTATTGATCACAAAGGAAGCTGGGGAAGTAATATCAGAACTTACATTTGCTTCTGACCCTACAGGCTGCTATCTGGGACATGTACTTGTATGATAAGGGCTAGGGTCAGTTTAAGGTTACTGCAGGATGCCTGGCTGAACAAAATGAATGCCAAGGCAACAATTCCTTGGAGCAGCTTAGCTAAACTCTTGATAACTTACTTTGTTAAAACAATTTACTTCTGTCTGCCAGAAAAATTTGTTGCAATAATCCTACGATATCTGCAATGGGAATTATGCCCCTTTATGTGTGGTTCCCCTGGTATTACAGACCTGCACAATTGTACACATCTGTGTACTGGAAAGATGCAATACCATAGCATACCATGGGAATCCCCAGAAGTGTTTGAGAGTGAGAGCCTGCTAATCAGAGCGGGTTATAACTAGCCAAAGAGAATGTTACCACCTCCGTTTGCGTGAATGAATGATGTTTTTAAAAATCACGAAAGTGTATACTTCCTCCAAACTAGGCAGTAATACTTCTCCAAACTAGGCAGTAATATAGATGCCTAGAGCTATAGACGAGTGCATCTACAGTTACAGGAAAGTCCCTTTTGAAGACAGTCCAAGACTTTTCCCCAGACATTTTTTTAAAAAAGAAAGGCTGAGTTGTCCGACCATCTTGTTCAAATCCAAAGAATTGGATCCTTGATGACTCTGGGTTAATCTTCCTCTGTACTAAAAGATTTAAGATGTCCACAATTTTCTATTTATACCTGAAATAATCTACTCTTACTTTGCTGGCCGCAAAGACCTGAAATGCTCAACCAGACAGGGGACCAACGCCAGGGGCAGATGTTAGAGCTGGCTAGTTGATGCCTGTGGATTGGGAAATGCAAAGGAGAATTGAGTTCTGCTTTGGGAATGGGGGAAGCTAGGAAGAATGGGTCAATATGGAATATTTGGTATGATGGGGAAAATGGCACAAGTATATCAGAAGCAGCGAGTCTAGAACAGGTGAAAACTGATTTGGCAGGAGGTGGATGTGGAGGAGATACCTTGGGGTGATGATACACAGAGGGAAGACACTGATGTGGAGGAACCTGGGGGAAGGGAGGGAGCTCCTAAGGCCAGAGGTTGGTTCAGAAGGGAAATTTGTCATTTCTGTGACTATTCAGAATCCAAGCATTTTTCCTCTTTGGGGTTAATTCCAAATATATGAGAGGCAGGACTCCACCTCTCACCATGGCCTCATAAATGAGGCAGAAGTTCCTTTTCCCAGATTGCTGGCACAGGACATAAGCATTGTAGTCCAATAT
The DNA here is from genome assembly GCF_016906955.1 of Phacochoerus africanus. Lineage (NCBI taxonomy): Eukaryota > Metazoa > Chordata > Mammalia > Artiodactyla > Suidae > Phacochoerus > Phacochoerus africanus. The sequence goes on along the minus strand of NC_062544.1, from coordinate 164,813,017 downwards.
CAGCCAACTGACTGCTCCAGCCTGGAAATTTGCAAGTTAACAGTATAACACTGACTTAGCACTGGTTTACTAGATAAAAGACACTGGAAAAAAGTTAGATGCCAAGTGCTTTTGTTTGCCAGGGAAATAAAGAGTGAGGAGAAAAGGGGGAAGTGAAGCAGGGCAGGAGGGAAAGAAAATACAAAGTGATACATTACAAATCTGGCCATAGCTTCTCAAGTAGACACCATTGGCAGCTCAGTTATGTGAGACATGACCACAGTGTGTGTATGGAACTCTGTTGTAGAACAGTCCAGAGGGGGAAGAAAGCAGGAAGAATTATCTTCCAGCCTCTTCACATCTTCCCTCCCTTACAGATCAACATCATTTGGTTGTTAACTGACCTGCACTTTGGGGTTGTGTTAACCTGTCCTCAGGGGCAGCTATGGGGAAGGCTTTGTATATGGGGATGGATTAGATTGGCTCTCAAGCTGCTTGGGCCATGCAAAACTTAACCCCATCTCAGGGGAGACTGATAAAGTAGGGGATAATAGGAGATGTGATGATGTTTGCAGCAAAGCATTTAGCACCACGGAAACAGCATGAGCCGTCTCTGGAGCTCTCTGTCTAGGAAGCCAAGCAAATTGCTCAGACCTGAAGGCATGAGGGTCCAGCAGCTCTGGGTTGTACAAAAACTGGACCTGGCAGCAGTAGGTAGTCAAGGAAATGACCAAAGATTATTTAAGGACACATCTAGCATCCCAAGATGGCCACATCAACAGTGATATTGTAACAACTGTCTCCATGACTAGGGAGAAATGTAAATGAACAATCATTTTTTAGCTTTCTGTGGATTCTGTAAGCTACTAGATTTCTTTCCAATAAATCAGCTTTCAGCATAAATAACCAGAGTGGAATTTTCTTGCTTACATCTGAAACCCCTTGTATTCATCATAGCCAATTATTCTTTCATTTGCAAAGTGCAATACTCTTTATTTGCTCTGGATGGAGAGTATGTGTGAGCATATACATCTACGTGGGGGTTTGAGATAGGCAACACTATTATGGCTCAAACTGATGAACAATGAAACATTTTGAAAATTATTTCAAGTTTTTTTTTACTCAATGACTTTATTACATTTATAGTTGTACAATGATCATCACAATCCAATTTTATAGGATTTCCATCCCACAACCCCAGCGCATCCTCCCTCCCCCTGAACTGTCTCCTTTGGAAACCATAAGGTTTTCAAAGTTTGTGAGTCAGTATCTGTTCTGCAAAGAAGTTCATTCTGTCCTTTTTTTCATATTCTACATGTCAGTGAAAGCATTGGATGTGGGTGTCTCATTGTCTGACTGATTTCACTTAGCATGATACTTTCTGGGTCCATCTATGTTGCTAAATATGCTAGCATTTCTTTCCTTTTAATGGCTCTCCTATTATCCCCTACCACCTCTTCTTGATCCACTCCTCTGTCGATGGACATTTAGATTGTTTACATATCTTGGCTATTGAAAACAGTGCCACAATGAACATTGGAGTACATGTGTCTTTGTGAGTAGTGGTTTTCTCTGGATAGATGCCCAGGAGTGGGATTTCTAGATCAAATAATAGTTCTATTTTTAGTTTTCTGAGGCATCTCCATACTGTTTTCCACAGTGGTTGCACCAATTGACAACCCCACCAACAGTGTACTAGGGTTCCTTTTTCTCCACACCCTCTCCAGCACTTACTGTTTGTAGACTTTTGGATGATGGCCATTCTGGCTGGTGTAAGGTGGTACCTTATAGTGGTTTTTTGCATTTCTCTAATAATGAGTGATGTTGAACATCTTTTCATGTGTTTTTTGGCCATCTGTATGTCTTCTTTGGAGCACTGTCTGTTTAGATCTTCTGCCCATTTTTGGATGGGGTTGTTTGTTTTTTTGGTATGGAGCTGCAGAAGGTGTTTATAAATTTTGGAGATGAATCCCTTGTCAGTCGCTTCATTTGCAAAGATTATCTCCCATTCTGTGGGTTGTCTTTTCATTTTGTTTAGGGTTTCCTTTGCTGTGCAGAAACTTTGAAGTTTGATTAGGTCCCATTTGTTTATTTTTGTTTTTATTGTCAATACTCTAAGAGGTGGATCTGAGAAGATGTTGCTGTCGTTTATGTCGGAGAGTGTTTGGCCTATGTTTTCCCCTAAGAGTTTTATACTGTCTGGTCTTATATCTAGGTCTTGAATCCATTTGGAGTTTCTTTTTGTGTATGGTGTTAGGGAGTGTTCTAATTTCATTCTTTTCCATGTGGCTGTCCAGTTTTCCCAGCACCACTAATTGAACAGGCTGTCTTTTCTCCATTGTATATCCTTGCCTCCTTTGTCATAGATGAGTTGGCTGTGGGTGCGTGGGCTGAATTCTGGGCTTTCTATCCTGTTCCACTGATCTATATTTCTGTCTTTGTGCCAGTACCATATGGTTTTGATGAGTGTTGCTTTGTGGTAGAGTCTGAAGTCAGGGAGCCTGATTCCTCCAGCTCCTCTTTTCTTTTTCAGGATGTCTTTGGCTATTCTGGGTCTTTTGTGCTTCCAAACAAACTTTAAAGTATTTTGTTCAAGTTCTGTGAAAAATATCCTTGGTAATTTGATAGGGATTGCATTGAATCTGTAGATTGCCTTAGGTAGTATAGTCATGTTGTTAATAGTCACTCTTCCAATCCAAGAGCATGGTTTGTCTTTCCATCTCTTTGTGTCATCTTTGATTTCTGTCATCAGTGTCTTATAGTTTTCCAAGTACAGGTCTTTTGTCTCTTCAGGTAGGTTTACTCCTAGGTATTTTATTCTTTTGGATGCAATGGTAAACGGGATTGCTTCCCTAATTTCCTTTTCTACTTTTTCATTGTTAGTATATAGAAACGCTATCGATTTCTGTGTATTGATTTTGTATCCTGCAACTTTGCCAAATTCGTGGATGAGCTCTAACAGTTTTCTGGTAGAGTCTTTAGGATTCTCTAGGTATAGTATCATGTTATCTGCGAATCATGATAGTTTTACTTCTTCCTTTCCAATTTGGATTCCTTTTATTTCTTTTACTTCTCTGATTGCTGTGGCTAGGACTTCCAAAACTATGTTGAAGAGTAGTGGCGAGTGGACATCCTTGTCTTGTTCCTGATCTCAGCGGGAATTCTTTCAGCTTTTCACCATTTGAGAATGATGTTCACTGTGGGTTTGTCATATATGGCCTTTATTATGTTGAGGTAGATTCCCTCTATGCACACTTTCTGAAGGATTTTTATCAGAAATGTGTGTTGGATTTTGTCAAAGGCTTTTTCCGTGTCTATTGAGAGGACCATATGATTTTATTCTTCAGTTTGTTAATATGGTGTATCACACTGATGGATTTGCGGATATTGAAGAACCCTTGCATTCCTGGGATAAATCCCACTTGATCATGATGTACTATCCTTTTAATGTATTGTTGGATGCAGTTCGCTAGTATTTTGTTGAGGATTTTTGCGTCTAAGTTTGTCAGTGAAATTGGCCTGTAGTTTTCCTTTTTTGTGTGGTATCTTTGTCTGGTTTTGGTATCAGGGTGATGGTGGCCTCATAGAATGAGTTTGGGAGTATCCCTTCCTCTGCAATTTTTTGAAATAGTTTAGGAAGGATATTTCAAGTTTTTAAGATACTGTAGTACAGGTTATGAAGAATGGAAGTAGCATTTTCTGGGGCTCATTCACTCACAATGTGCCTTATATATGTTACTTTGTCTCAGAACCACTTTTGTGATAGTTGTGAAACCACAGAAAGTTTCAGCATAGCCCAATCAGTTCAGGCACTCCTTAACTGCCATTTGTTAGAAATGTAAACCTCTGTTTTTTGTTTGTTTGTTTTTAGGGTGGCACCCACGACACATGGAAGTTCCCCCACTAGGGATCAAATCAGAGCTACAGCTGCCAGCCTACCTGACAGCCACAGTAATGTGGGATTTGAACCATGACTGCAACCTACACCACAGCTCATGGCAATGCCAGATCCTTAATCCACTGAGCAAGGTCGGGAATCGAACCCGCATCCTCATGGATACTAGTTGGGTTCTTTAACCAATGAGCCACGAAAGGAACTCCTACACTTCTGTTTTATATAGCACTCTCTTCCTCTTATACCTTTATTAAAGTTTTTGTTACTATCTTTGAATTCTTCATTATATTTAATGCAGTACTTCTAACACAGTAGACTCTTCAAAATGTTCAGCAATGGATTTGGAGTTATATGCCATATACTACCAAAAATTGCCTTTTACAGAATACATTAAAAACGACTTTGTATTCACTCTGCATATTGTAGCAATGGATTTTCATTTTCTTATGGACCCTGTACAGTATAGCAATCTTGATGTCTCATTAAGCTTGATAAAAGAAGGATTTACCTTTCTGTGCGTGTATAACTCTTTTGTTTTGGAAAATGAAGTGACTATGATTACTATCTGCAAATCATTAAAATGACTGCATTGTAATTAGCAATCATTTCTACATTGTACACACCAAGATTTCATTTGATTTTAACCCATTGGTGCTATTTGTGTGCTACTGCTCTTCTCATTGTAGATGGCATCCCACCAGTTACATTTACTTTTAGGCAGATAATTTTATGAGACAACTGGGCATCTCTTGCCCCAACAGGTCCTCATGGTGCCACACTCGTTCATTTAGTAACTATTTATGAAGCACCTGCTGTGGGGGCTTTGGTACTATTGGGCTTCAGTGAATTGCAAGCATTGCCTTGATATTTCACATGAGCTCTTGCTTTTGGTATTAGTTATATGAGAATCTAGTTTCTGTAACAAAGAGCCCAATGAATCAGTGGATTAAAGAATATTATTTCTCTTACTTAGTGGTCCAGTGTGGGTAGGTGAACTGTTCTGTATGTACCACATGGCTCTTCAGGGACCCAGCTTCCTCCCCTCTGACTTATACTCTAAGTTGTTGCCCTCATTTGCATGGTCAAAGGTAAGTCACTAGCACCAACTTGTTCTAGTTCACAGAAAGGAAAAGTGCAAGGAGGCTTTGTGGCATTGTTTTAAGGCCCAGGCCCTGGAGTGACACTCCTTATCACACCTAGATGCAAAGAGGCTTGGGATATATTGTAGCCTCTAGCTAAATGGCCACATAGGCAGGCACAACTGCACTCACACACAGAAAGGAAAGAATGTAAATTTGTCTGTCACAGCCTCAGGACGTCTGAGAAAACCTTTTATGAGGAGTGTAAGTCATTGACTTTTTAAAATCACTACCATAAAGCCATCTTAGGCCTCACTTTGGGAAATAAAAGGTTTTGATGACCAATTTCTCTAGAAGTTAATGCTGGCCCAGGAAAATTTCATTTTTATCCCCCATCATTGATGTAGCACCTTTCTTCATCTATTATCTCACTTTCCTGGACTCATTCTTGACCCCAAATCACCCCACCTCTACCACATCTCCTTGTTCCTAAAATTTGCCTGCTCAAAAATCTATTATTGTTGGGAGTTCCCACTGTGGCCCAGCGGAACGAACCTGACTAGTATTCATGAGGACAGGGTTCGATACCTGGCCTCTCTCAGTGGGTTGGGGATCTGGCATAATTATGAGCTGTGGTGTAGTTTGCAAATGCAGCTCATCTTGAGTTGCTGTGGCTGTGGCATAGGCTGGAGCTGTTGCTCCAATTCAACCCATAGCCTAGGAACTTCCATATGCCATGGGTGCAGCCCTAAAAAAAAAAAATCTATTATTGTTAAAGTTAATCCTTATGGCCAGATAATTTTTAAAGTATTTATTGAGCTATTAATTGGTATGTTGTTTTCCTGTTTCAGAAAAATCAGAGAGATACTTATGTTTTTGTTTTTTTATACTCCAAATCTTTATTGAGAACCTATTATTTAATTGATATATAATTGACATATGATATTAGTCTCAAGCATATAGCATAATAATTCAATATCGTATGTATTATGATCAGCACTACAAGTCTATTTAACATTATTATACATTGTTATAAAGTTTTAAGTGATGAGAACTTTTAAGATTTAGTACATGATACAGTATTTCTAAGTATAGTCACTATGTTTTGCTTTATATACCTATAACTTTTTAATTTTATAATTGGAAGTTTGTACCTTTTGATGTCCTTCACCCATTTTGCCCACCCCTCTTCCATGCCACCTCTGGTAACTACCAATCTGAAATCTATACCTATGAGTTCATTTTTTTTTTTAAGATTTCACATATAAGTGATATCATACAGTATTTGCCTTTCTCTGTCTTATTTCACTTATCATAATGCCCTCAAGGTAAGAGTGTATTCATTTTTATGCCTGAGTAATCATCTATTATATATGTATACACACACACATACACACACACACAAACACCTCATTTTCTTTATTCATGCATTGATGGATGAACAGTTGGGTTATTTCCATATCTTGGCTATTGTAAATGATGCTGCAGTGAACATGGGGGTGCATATATCTCTTTGAGTTAGTGTTTTCAATTTTCTTTGAATAAATACCCAGAAGTGGAATTGCTGGATCATATGGTAGTTCTAATATTTATAATTTTTTGAGGAACCTCCCACACTGTTTTACATAGTGACCACACCAATTTACATTTCCATTTACAGTGCACAAGTGCTCCTTTTTCTCCACATCTTTGCCAAAACTCATTACATTTTGTCTTTTTGATAATAGCCACTCTCTCTCTTTTTTTTTTCTTTTGCTTTTTAGGGCTGCACCTGAAACATGTGGAAGTTCCCAGGCTAGGGCTCAAATTGGAGCTACAGATGCTGGCCTATGCTACAGCCACAGCAATGCAGGATCTGAGCTGTGTTTTGGACCTATATCCCAGCTCACGGCAATGCCAGATCCTTAACCTAATGAGTGAGGCTGGGGATCGAACCAGCATCCTCATGGATACTAGTTGGGTTTGTAACCCAATGAGCCACAGCAGGAACTCCCTAATAATAGTCGTTCTAATAGGCTTGAAATTGTATATTATCATGATTTTGATTTGTAGTTCCCTGATGATTAGTGATGTTGAACATTTTTCATGTCTTTTGGCCATCTTGTATGTCTTCTTTAGGAAAATTTCTATTCAGATCTTTTCCTATACAAGATGCTTATGTTTTATGTTGTGTTTATTTTTTTATTATAGTTAGGCCTTTTCCTTCCCTGGCCTTGAGTTGGGGTGGGGTACATGTAGTAAGATTAAAAGCAGAAATTACCTGTGTTTTTTTCTTTCAAAACTGTGAGTTAATTGAATGTGTTGTGCTAGATCAGTTTTTCTCAAAATGTAGCCTTAAATTGGAATCATGTGGAGAATTTGTTAAAACACTTCCTTCTGGGCCTCTACATCAGGGATTATGATAATTTGTATTTCAAACAAGCTCCCTCAGTACTGCTGCTGCTGCTCTCAAGAACCCACTTAGAGAACCCCTGTGAGAGACATAAGGTGGAGAGGAGAGTGTCCCAAAAATACTTTAGAAGAAGCATAAGAAAGGAAGACAATTTCCTCTGACTGAGAAGGGGTCAGAAGTCCTAGAGACCTGAAGCCTTCTAGATGTCCTGGTGAGCTGTCAGATAATGGCTTACATCAGAGTCTCTTGCCTTCATGCAAAAAGGAGCCATGCCCCTGACTTTAAGAGACGTGGGCTTTGTAACAAAGAGGACTGACATTCCTGGCTGCTTCTCACCCTTTGAAATGTTTTCCTGCATAAGGTCCCCAGGATCCTCCCATGACCCTAGTGAGTGGACCTAATAAATCTGAGATTAAATTTCCCAACAATCAAGACACGGACTGAGATTTATTTTGATCTGAATAAAGAAAATGACATTCTTGCACATCTGGAGCTGTAGGGTAAAATCCATATATACATCATTGACTAAGTTGCTATCCAGGAATTGCCTTAGAGCACTAAACCTCTTTATACCTGTATATCTTTCCAAGGCCGCAGTGAAAGTACTAAAAAAGGTCACTTACAAACCCTGTGATTTAGCTCTGGAAGAATATTGGGGCCAGGGGAATACTTCCAAGGCTGTGCTCATGACCCTGACCCTCTGACCATCCATCACAGCCAGCACAGGCATTCTGAGGTTGTAAGGGAGGGAACTGGTACCCTGGTTCAGCTGACATCCATCTTATCTAGATCTCAGGGCTATACTTTGCTGCCGCACTTGTGTAAACACTTTTTACATTTAAGCAACAGTGGAAAACTTTTGTAAAAATTATTGTTCCCTAATTTTTCCAAAGAAAAGGCCATTTAGTATACACCAAGATGTTTAAAACAAATGTTCTAAATTAGAAATGTTTACTATCCAAACACTATAAACAATGAAACTTTGTTTCGATGTCCTTACCCAAATAAAGTGTTTTCTGGGACAAAGTTTCTTCTGGGAAACTTGTTAGGGAGATCTCCAAAATCTGGAATATGTCATATAATGCTTTTCTTTGTTCCTTCAAAATTACCCTTCATTTTGGCTTTGGTCTCTTCTTTATTGACTGAAGTTCTAACATAGACAAGAATGATGTCTGTTTTCTGAATTATTTTCTGGCCATTTTCACAGAAACATGAAAGGAGATGGTCATTATATTTAAAGGACCTGAAAATAGAAAGAGAAGTTTATGTAAATAAGGTTTAAATACTTATCAGGTACAGAGAGTGACCTAAACCACTGTGAAAGAAAGTCCCTATTATAAAAGCATTAGTTCACATTGGTTCATTAATTCATATCCTGTGTTTGGACCATACAACTATCTGACACAGAACTTTCCAAAGTTTAGTTTGTGCAGAGCACCCAACTCCTCACTTTCTGCACATAGCTGAACTCTGACAGGTCACATAATATATGAGTCTATTGGGTATTTTGTTGGGTATGGCATAAATGGTATACAACATGTAGACCTCTTCAAAAAGGCAGCAATAGATAATTATTTATCCATTCTTATAAATTAGGCCTGATACATTTTTCGTAGCTATAAAATTTGGTAGGTATAAAAATAATCAAACTGTGCATTGAGTATTGGTATTGCTTTACAGTTCTAATTTCAAAATAAATTAGTGAAAATATCAGCTTCTTCTGATGTAAATGCATCAAGACAGGAAAGGGATGTTGTATATAGAGGGCAATTTCAAGTCAGCTGAACAGTCAGCCTCTATCCACTGTCATTTCATAGTCTGTCTGTTTTGGTTAAAATGTAAGGAGTTCTTAAATTTGCCACTTGGTCCTATGCTAGGCAATGTACATATATTTCTCATTTAATCCCTAAAATAATGCTATGAGGTTGATACTTATTTTAACTCAGACTGCCATAACAAAGCACCATAGACTAGGATTTATTTCTCACAGTTCTGGAGGCTTTAAGTGCAAGATCAAGGTGCTTTCAGGGTTGTTGTCTGATGCTTGTGTCCATGTGTTCTCCTAGGACCTTCTTTGGCGCATTTGGATGGAGAGAGTGAGCAAGTTTTTCGGTGTGTCTTCTTATAAGGGTACTAATCTCATCATGAGGGCTCCATTTTAAACCTAATTATCTCCCAAGGGTCACATCTTCTAATACAATCCATTGGGCATTAAGGTTTCAGCATATGAATTTTAGAGTACACAATTCAGTTCATAGCAGTACTGTTATTATTTCCATTTTGTAGATGGAGAAATCCAGCTCTGAGAGGTTCAGTGAAGGAACCAGAAATTGTACCAATTCTATCTCCAGGAGCCATCCTTGCCACAGTATCACTGGCTGATGTCAATATCACCCAATTCCCCAGGCCTTAGTAACTTGTGTCTGTAAATGGAGTTACAATTCCAACTGGACCTCTCCTTTCCTGCTCAACTAGGTCTCATCCCTTATACAGATTGCATCCCTCTAGTCCTTCTGGGAGATGGCAGGCAGATATCTTCTATGGGCAACAATAATTCAGCTTCAGTAAGACTGTTTCTCCTTAGGTATCTGTTCTCTCCATCCTCATGTACTGTGCTTCACCCCAAGCTGAGATCTTGAAACCTTCCAAACCTCTTGACTTCCTACCGAAAATGTTAATTGAATGTCTTCTGTGTTCTTCCTGGCACTGTGCTTCATTTATCATCATTGGCCACCATAGGGGAGATAGAATATAGCTAGTGAACTTTTATATATATAACTAAAAATTTTGACACGTTTTGAAGGTTTCAAATCTGAGTGCTGCATGGGAAAAAGTACATCTTTCTCTTTTTATAAATGTATTAAGATAAGCTAAAACTTAGGAGTTTTCATCGTGGCTCAATGATGATGAACCTGACTAGTATCCATGAAGACACAGGTTCAATCCCTGGCCTTACTCATTGGTTTAAAGATCTGGGGTTGCGGTGGGCTGTGGTGTATGTTGCAGATGTGGCTCAGATCCTGCATTGGCTATGGCTCTGATGTAGGCCAGTGACTACAGATCTCATTTGTCCCTGTAACCTCTATAGGCCGTGGATGAGGCCCTAAAAAAAAAAAAAAAAAAAAAAGAGAGAGAGAGAGAGAGACAAAAAAAAAAAATCTAAAGCTTAGAAAAAAAGGCAAAAAGATAACTTACTATATGCCCTTTCAAAATCATACTAGACTAGTGCTTCTCAACTATGGGCAATTTTGTCCCCCAGGGTTATTTGAAAATATCTGGAAACACTTTTTATTGTTATGATTGAGAGGGGACGTGTCACTGGTGTCCAGGGAGTTGAGGCAGAGGTTCTGTAGAACATCATACAGCCCACAGAATAACTCCTCATGTCAATTAATCCAAGTTATCCAGCCCAAAATGTTAGTAGTGCCAAGGTTGAGATACCCTGTACTAGAGCATTGTCTACCATGCCTGATTAAGTGTTATCTGATGCTCTAGGGGGCTACAAGTTTGTTTGACTTTCTATTTACTATTGATTAAGTCTTAGACTCTGTAAATTTGGTGTTAACTTATAGATATTGATAAGCTTCCAATGATTTCTGTCCAGTATAAAAGTTTTATTGTCTTAATAGTCATTGACCATTTAAAAAAATCTATCTTTGCAATTTTATTGAAGCATTAATTTTTTCTCCTCTGAATATATATACAGGTGATGTTAATTGTTTGTAGTAGTAACATGCTAAAAAGTCACTGTGAACTCTGAATTAGCAAATACTGACATTGCTCCTGGAGGAATATAGGGTTAGTTTCCTTCAAGCTTCTGGTCACATTTTAATCAATTAATCAATACTTAACCTTGATTAATGTATGTTTCTGTTTAAAGGCACCTTATTTAATATATACTGTTGATTCATTAACATTTAACTCAGAGTCAACAGCACTACAACTCATGCCTGCATATATCTTATCTAACACATCAAGTTTCCCTGTAAGGTATATCACAGCTTTCTGGAGCTTTGAAGCAGTAGATAGAATGTCATCACTACATGTGGGACTTATTTTGAACAGTAAAATCATGAAGAAAACTACAAAAATGCAAAAAATGTGCCAATAAGTAGACCTCAAAAAGGATAATTCTTTACAGTATAAGAGCTAAAGCAAAAAGGCAGGGCACAGGAGTTCCTATTGTGGCTCAGTTGGTTAAGAACCCAGTGTAGTCTCCATGAGGATGAGGATTTGATCCTTGGCCTCGCTCAGTGGGTTAAGGATCCAGCATTGCCACAAGCTACAGTGTATGTTGCAGGTGCAGAGTAGGTTGCAGAAGTGGCTCAGATCAGGCATTGCTGCAGCTGTGGCATGGGTCATCAGCTGCTGCTCTGATTTGACCCCTAGCCTGGGAACTTCCATATGCAGCCATAAAAAAACAAACAAACAAAAACAAAGCAAACAACAACAAAAAAAATGAAGGCAGAGCAGGCACCTCAGTTGGCTCTTAGTCCTCAGGGAAACAGGCTGCTGTGAGCCCATTGCATGATTTCCAGACATGCCAGACTAAACTCACTCTGGGACTCCTGGAAGCAGTTGGGAAGCTGGTCTTTGAAGTTACTTGCTATAACTTCAGGAGGCTTAAAGTATAAAAGATTCAACAAAATTAAACCAAAAGAATTCTGAGGGAAAAGACTCTCTCTCTGCAGAATGAATCCTCACTGAATGGACTGAGGAAATTCTCTTCCATCATAGAAATTCCTGGAACCTAAAGAAATAAAGCACGGGGCTTATAGCAAAATCAATATGTAGCATCCTCAGCATATAATTGAAAGTTATCAGAAAATTAACATGTAAAAATTCTTTGCAAGTGGAAGGTTATATTATACATTATATTAATGGAGTGGCTAAGAAGAAGGCTGATGTCTTGAGAACAAGAAGTAACTTTACAATTTCTGCATACCTAGAATCCACGTGAGTGGTATATTTAAATAGCATTATACACCTTTTGCTTGGGGAGTTTTTAAAGTAAAAATAGTATTCAGCGATAGATTAGCACATTCCTTTTTCTTTCTCTTCCCTTCCCCCTTCTTCTCCTTTAGCAACTTGAATCATCTTTATGACCCTGTGAAGATTACTGGGGTAGTGTTTTCATCATTTACAGCAGTGGTTCTGTTACGGACTGGTCCCCAATAAGTGTTCTTTTGCTCAGTGCCATGTAAGCAAATAGAAAGAGATTGAGCTCCATTCACGAGCAAAGGAAAGCTTTATCCTTTCATCAAAGAATGGAAAGGTGCGAGCTTAGAGCGCATGCTCTTCCAGAGAGACTGCTGGCAGGCTGCTTCTCAGGGGTCTCCACTAGAGAGTGAGAGGCGGAGTTCTCGCGGGTTGGTGCAATCTTATTGCTCAGAGCACTCCAGGCTGGAGTACTGGGTGCAGTGTCTCTGCACACCGTGTGCTGTTACCTACCACCTTGAGTTTCAGTGTCGTGGACAGTGCTTCTGCACACGGTCCTCCAAGTTGGGGCATTAGGGGCAGAGGTTCTGTGCTGGGAACTCTAACCTGTTGAGTTATATGCAAGGTCTCTGGACACAGCCCCCTGTAGGCAAGTGAAACTAGACTTAACACTAAAGAAGAGGTTAGATCTTGTCACCTAGATTCCGTCTTATTTTTTCTGAGGATAACAGTGGACTTTGCCTGTGACAGTTCTCAACCAGGAAGGATTTATGCCCCTCTGGGGACATTGGGCAATGGCTGGAGAAGGTTTTGTTTTGTTTTGTTTTGTTTTTATATTTTTAATGATGTTTATTTTTTCCATTATAGCTGGTTTATAGTGTGGAGAAGTTTTGTTTTGTTTTGTTTTGTTTTTTGAATGAGAATTGCAACATTTATTTCAGGCTCTCTCTTTGTTTGTTTGTTTGTTTGTTTTTCTTTTTTGCCACACAGGCAGTATGTGGGAATTCTTGGGCCAGTGCCAAGGTTTTTTTTTTTTACACACATATATATAATGATTTTTATTTTTTCGTTATAGCTGGTTTACAGTGAGCTGTCAATTTTCTTTTTCTTTTTGTCTTTTCTAGGGCTGTTCCCGCGGCATATGGAGGTTCCCAGGCTAGGGGTCTAATTGGAGCTGTAACCGCTGGCCTACACCACAGCCACAGCCAAGCAGGATCCGAGCCACGTCTGCGACCTACACCACAGTTCACGGCCATGCTGGATCCCTAACCCACTGAGCAGACCATGGATTAAACCCATAACCTCATGGTTCCTAGTCAGATTCGTTAACCACTGAGCGACGATGGGAATTCCTTGATTTTCTACTGTATAGCATGGTGACCCAGTTACACATACATGTATAGATTCTTTTTTTTTTTACACTTTTTTATTTTTTTTAGTGCTAGAAACTAGTCTACCCAGAGTTTAGCCAACATTTTCTGTAAAAGACCAGAGAGTAAGCATTTTAGGCCATACTCTGTGGCAATGACTCAACTCTGATTGTAATGTGAAATAAGCCATGGACAACGTGTAAACAAATGAGTGTGGCTGTGTTTATGGACACTATTAAATTATATTTATGGACACTATTAAATTAATTAAGCAAGGAAACCATTAGGCTGAGGTGGCTTTAATGCTGTGACTGCCTACATAAGCAAACCAAAATCTAAGCCTATAAATGCCACAAGTTTATGAAACTGAAACCTAAGGACAACCAGTCACAAATAGCCAACTAGGCTTTAAGCTGTAGCAATCAATAATTTCCTTCCTTCCATGTTTTCTCTGTAAAAGTCCCTCCTGAGCTCCTGTCAGTTGAGCTGTCCTGACCACTTCTGGTTTGGTGATGCCCCATTTGAATCAATTTTTGCTCAAATAAACTCTTACTTTTTAAAATATTAATCAGTTTATCTTTTAATAACATTGAAATTTTAATTTCATATAATTTTCTTTTTTTGTTTAACTTTTTTAACTTTTAAAATTACAGTTGATTAACAATGTTCTGTCAATTTCTGCTGTACAGCAAAGTCACCCAGTTACACATATACATACATTCTTTTTCTTATATTATCTTCCATCATGTTCCATCACAAGTGATCGGATATAGTTCTCTGTACTATACAGCAGGACCCCATTGCTTATTCACTCCAAATGCAATAGTTTGCATCTGCTAACCCCAAACTCCCAGTGCATCCCACTCCCTCCCCTTCATGTAATTTTCATGTAATAAAAATATTATTCTTCACTTGATTTTTTTTTCTTTTTCAACAATTTAAAAATTGTTAAAAAAAATTTTTTTCAAGAGTGCAACCCATACAATAAGAGGTGGCCTGATCTGGCTCTTGGTTCCAGTGAATAGAAAAGTTTTTGCTTCTATCTATTTTAAAGAAAGCACAATATTTTCATTCAGCAAAACTATTTGTTCTTTTTTTTTTTCCTACAGCATTTTAAAGTATGATTTGTGTTCTCTGTTAAATACCAGTGATTCAGCTGAGAAGAGCTGTGGATGAAGAATAGCCCTTTTTATGTAAGCAGTGCTGTGTGTCCGGATCATTAAGAACTGAATTTTTAATAGGCTCATGGACTAAGGAAAATTATTCTTTTTCTTAAGTGTTTATGATTTGCTTACTTAATCTTTGTCCTCCTTTTCAAACTTATTGGCTTCTCTTGGTTCAGGAATAGATCTTCCAACTGAAGCAGACCCAGTTTTCTGTGGGGCTGAAATTTCATCAGGGGTGAGTTCATTCAGATTTGGGGTCATTTACATCTCATGTCTTGCAATTTGATCTGATTATCACTGGCTGAAAAGAGACAGTAAGAGCTTTATAATGTGTGCTGAACTAGAAAACCCATTCTAAGGGCTAGGTAAAACTGGGGGAAATTGGGAGTCTGGAGGGTAGTTTCTTTCTTTTTATTTCCTAGCAGTGAAATATCAGAGTAGATAAACAACATTTTCCAAAGAAGAACTGAAAAAAGCTTAAAATTTTTACTAAAGAACAAAGGAGGGAGAAATAGTTTTTACGAGGGTGAAAAAGAAGGAAGAATGGAAAAGAAACAAAAAGGAATTATTGTAGGACAGGCTGAGACAGCCTAAGAGTGAAGGGTGCAGTTATCATACTTCAATAATTTCACCTTTCCTAATGGTGTAAAGAGTACCTGAAAAGACTCCTAGAATTGACAAGAGTTTGCTACAGTGCCCAGATAATGTATAAAATATGCAAGACTCTTTCTCTAAGTTTACCTTATAGAAAACATGATAAGGAAAACAAAGAGTACCTACCTTCAGAGTAGGTATGGGAACTACATGGACAACCTCCTAAAAAAGCCACCCTCTCTTGACTTTTTCATTGTCAGTCGTTGTAGGCCTTTTTTCTGCGTTTGGCTGAGAGCCACACACTGGTATTTGTTACCCCTTTGCAGTGTTGCTGAGGCACTGAAGTTTAAGCATCCCACTTTGGAATGTGGGAGCACCTGCCACCTTTTTTTTTTTTTTTTTGTCATGAGATTTTGGGGCTTCAGAAAAAACTATGACAACAGGAATTAGAGTTTTAATATCATTTTTCATAAACCCATTAACCACAAAAAAAGTTTCAGGGCAAGAGAGGATTATATAACATGAAAATAATTGATTTGATATATGGAATTGTTAAGTTTCTGTACATCAAAAATTGTATACAAACTCAAAAGTTAAATGACAACCAGGAAGATATTTCCAACAAAATAGCAAATAAGAGGCTAATAAAGAATAAACATAATTATGGAGTTCCCGTTGTGGCTCAGTGGTTAATGAATCTGACTAGGAACCATGAGGTTTTGGGTTCGATCCCTGGCCTTGCTCAGTGGGTTAAGGACCCGTGTGAGCTGTGGTGTAGGTCACAGATGCGGCTAGGATCCTGTGTTGCTGTGGCTATGGTGTAGGCTGGCGGCTACAACTCCGATTAGATCCCTAGCCTGGAAACCTCCATATGCTGTGGGAGCAGCCTTAGAAAAGGCAAAAAGACAATAATAATAATAATAATAACAATTACGTAAAAAAACCCCAATTTTACAAATAATAATCTAGAGTCCATATCTCACCACCTTTACTCCCATATCCCCTGTCCAAATCACTCTTACCAATTTCCTGGCCTAAAAGAATAGAGACTTAGGCTAATCAATGCCTCTCTTGCCCATTTCCCATTCACCACCAATGGTCAGAATGAACCTTAAAAAATGTAAACATTTCGGGAGAGAGGATTAAGATGGCGGAATAGAAGGATTGGAGCTCAACTTCTCTCCTAAAAACAACAAAATTCACAACTAAAGGCTGAGCAATCTCCACCCAAATGGACCAGGAACATTAAAAAAGATACCCTACTCCAGAAGAAAAAGAGGAGGACACATCAAGAGGTAGGAGGGGTGATTTTGTGATATAAACAACCCCATTCCTCCTGGGTGGGAAGCTCCACAGACTGGAAACTAACTGGTTCACAGACACTCACCTACAGGAGTGAGAGTTCTGAGCCCCACATCAAACCCTCACCTGTGGGGATCTGGCACTGGGAGAAAGAGCCCCTGGAGCATCTGGCATTGAAGGCCAGTGAGGCTTGTGAGCAGGAGCTCAACAGGACCGGGGGAAACAGAGACCCCCATTCTTAAAAGGTGCACACGGACTTTCACTTGCACTGGGTCCCAGGGCAGAGCATGGTCTCATAGGAATCTGGGTAAAACCTGACTGCAGTTCTTGGAGGATCTCCTGGGAAAACAGGGGTGAATGTGGTTTGTTGGGAGGGACGGACATTGAAAGCAAAGCTCTCGGGAATATTCAGCAGCATGCCAAATGCATCCCAGATTTTTGGGAAAATCTGGCCCCACCCGTCAGTCAGTGCTGAGAAGGCCCAGGGCAAACTACAATCCAGGTGGGATCACAGCCCTGCCCCTCAGTAAACAGGCTACCTAAAGACCCCTCAGGCACACAGCTGCCTCTAATCCCATCCAGAAACTAAGCCCCGCCCAGCAGAGGGATTAGAATCAGCTCCACCTACCAGTGGGCAGGCATCAGCCCCTCCCATCAGGAAGCCTACAGCAAGCCCCCATATGACTTCAGCCACAAGGGGGGCAGACACCAGAAGTAAGAGAGGCTACAACTGTAGTATCTGTAAAAAAGTTCACCACACCAAAAACCTATCAAAATGAAAAGACAGAGAACTATAACTCAGATGAGGGAGAAAGGAAAAACCCCAGAAAATCAGCCAAGCCATGAGGAGATTCTCAGCCTCCAGGAAAAAGACTTTAGACTGTTGATGCTGAAGATGATGCAAGACATTGGAAATAAACTGGAGACAAAGATGAATAACTTACTGGAAGCACTGACCAAAGAGATACAAGATATAAAACTTAAACAAGAAGAGATGCAAAATACAATAACTGAAATAAAAACTTCACTAGAAGCAGCTAACAGCAGAATACAGGAGGCAGAAAAATGAATAAGCCAGGTGGAGGACAGATTAGTGGAAATTACGGATGCAGAACAGAAAAGAGAAAAAAGATTGAAAACAAGTGAAGAGAGTCTCAGAGAACTCTGGGACAACGTTAAACACACCAACATCCATATTATAGGGGTGCCAGAAGAAGAAGAGAGAGAGAGGGAGAGAGAAAAAATATTCCAAGAGATAATAGCCGAAAACTTCCCTAACATGGGAAAGGAACCACTCACTCAAATCCAGGAAGCACAATGAGTACCATATAAAATAAACCCAAGGAGGAATACCCCAAGACACATATTCATCAAACTGACAAAAATTAAAGACAAAGAGAAAATCTTGAAAGCAGCTAGGGAAAGGAAACAAGTAACTTACAAGGGAACCCCAATGAGGTTATCAGCAGATTTTTCAGCAGAAATTCTGCAGGCCAGAAGGGAGTGGCATAATATACTTAATGTGATGAAAGGAATAAACCTCCAACCAAGATTACTCTACCCAGCAAGGCTCTCATTCAGATTTGAAGGAGAAATCAAAACCTTCACAGATAAGCAAAAGTTGAGAGAATTCAGCAACACTAAACCAGCCTTACAACAAATACTAAAGGAACTTCTCTAGGCAGAAATGAAAAGACAGCAACAGGAAACAAAAATTCCACAAATGACAAGGCTCACCAGTAAAGGTATATATACAGTAAAGATACAAAATCATCCATGAACAATTATACCACCAAAATCAGAAATCATGAGAAGAGGTGGTTACAAATGCAGGGCACTGGAGATGAACTTGCAATTAAGAGAACAACAACTTCAGAGTTCCCATCGTGGCGCAGTGGTTAACGAATCCGACTAGGAACCATGAGGTTGCAGGTTCGGTCCCTGCCCTTGCTCAGTGGGTTAACGATCCGGCGTTGCCGTGAGCTGTGGTGTAGGTTGCAGACGCGGCTCGGATCCCGCGTTGCTGTG
Source organism: Phacochoerus africanus (assembly GCF_016906955.1). Lineage (NCBI taxonomy): Eukaryota > Metazoa > Chordata > Mammalia > Artiodactyla > Suidae > Phacochoerus > Phacochoerus africanus. Next base: position 164,794,274 of record NC_062544.1, on the reverse strand, counting down.
GCTCTGGCGTAGGCCGGTGGCTACAGCTCCGATTCAACCCCTAGCCTGGGAATCTCCATATGCCGCGGGAGCGGCCCAAGAAATAGCAACAACAACAACAACAGACAACAGACAAAAGACAAAAGACAAAAAGACAAAAAAAAAAAAGAGAACAACAACTTAGAACAATCTCATATACATATAGACTCATATCAAAACTTCAGAATAACTGCAAACCAGTAATCTCCAATTGATATACAAACAAGGAATCTCTGGAGAAGAAATATATCTCATCATAAATAAGTGCATAATCAACCATGAAGGGAGTCATTTGACATCATTCTTGGAATGCTGAAGTCTTCTTTGATCTGACTCTGATTTCCTCTCCATCAAAGAATTTATGATAATTATAATTAAATAATGCAACTGTACAATTAAATAATACAGTTCTACAATTGTATTATTAATAACCATTTCTCTCCATGGTACAATGTAAGGTCTATAATGTCTTGTTTATCACATCACCTAGAATGGTCTAATGCCTATATTGAAGAATCAATGATGTAACAAATTGTGAAGACATATTTATATAGTTACACTGTTTTTTAACCAATTTATGCATTTTATATCTTACTTATTTTCAGAGGGTGTATTATTTTTGCTATTTTTACCAGTTAAGTTATTCTTTTTATTATGCCGTATGAAATATTTAATAGTATATAAGGCTTTCTTTATAAATTTTAGTTGCCTAATATACGCAATTGTAATATAATGCTAATTTTTAAAGAAAAATTGAAATGTAATAGATAATACTAAATAGTAAAGATGAAAGCCATACAAAATGGGATAAAGTATAGAATAAATTTCCTAATTGTCTCAGCATATTTTCCATTCCACTTCTCCAGAGGGAGTCACTTAATCTCTTTCTTAAGATCCATGATATAATAATCTGTGTGAGTGTAATTGTGTTTAAATATATGTGTTTTATTCTGTAAAAATAAATAAAAATAAAATTTAAAAAAATGTAAATTTATAGATTTCAATTCTATAAATCCGGAATATGCATACCAATTGATATAAGTGAAAAGAGTTTATTATAGAATTATTAGTCATAATGAAAAATTGGAAACAATCTAATGTCCAACAATGGTGGAAAAATTTAATATCTTTATTCACATTGTGGAATATTACATAGGCATTACAAATTATTTCCAAATTCTTACTTCTGGATAATTGCTATATAGAAGAACAAAACACAAAGCTTTTGATGTCATATGATTGTAATTAAAAGTGCATAAATTGAAAAGTAGAGTAAATTATTACAATGTTATTAGTAGTTAATTATGGTTGGTGGGATAACCAGTGATTTAAATTTTCTTTTTTACACTTTGTTTAAATTTCAAATTTTATGTTTATTATCAGAAAAGTATATAAAATTTATTTTAAAAATAATTGTAATCAACAGTGAAACTACTGATCAATGAGTGCTGGTGGTCTTAAACCCTTCCACAGACAGATGTGGGCCAGTGAATTGATGAACGTGAATCAAATGTGCAGAAAATTAAATTAATTTCCTGCAAAACAGGGCCAGAGAGCCATATAACAAGATTTCAGTTCACTCCTATGACTCAGATGCGCAGGAAAAAAAACTTCCTTTATTTTTAAAAATAACTTGTCCCATTTTATTTTGCATTCTCTCATGCCTCTTATGGTAGAAAATATTTGATTTGTCAGGTGAGTTTGTCTCCATCTCCTACAGTTTAATATAGTATATTTTGGGTAATTACCCTGTGTTTTTCCATCTAGTCCTTCTCTGGTGGTTGTAAATCTGGGAAACGTGGTTCATGGGTTTGCTCTAGAGACTTGTCATCTCATCCTTGCTGGACCTGGTTATAGTATACCACTTCATTTGGCCACTTGCCATATCTGCTACAGTGTTTCATGGCCTCAGTGACTGGGGTCCTGTTCCATCAACTATGGAAATGAGGGTGGTCTCATCTGGTGTTCAGAGTAGTATTTACAACTGATGCTTATAACAATTAGCTTTTATTGAACTCATACCATGTAAAAGAGCATTGTTCTAACAACTTGAGGTGTACTAACTTTGCAATTCTCATACCAGCTCTGAGATATAGATACAGATGTGGAAACTGTAGTCACAGAGACAACAAGCACTTTACCCACAGTCTGTAAAAGTGTCAATGTCAGAATGTACATAGACCTTGCCACTATCCCCAATTGTTAGGTCCCCTCATACTGTGGCCTTCTCATTTGACACCAGGTCTCCTTAGAATCTCTTCTTCAAGGTTCTAAGAATACTTGGCTGCTTCTCCACAGGTGAGGTTGGACCCTATGAGGTTGTTTGCATAGCTAAGTACAGGCCTGTACCTAGATTCCCAACCAATACTTCCTTGCCTTACCCAGCCTGGGTTGGAGGCAGGAATAGCAGGCAGGCAGTTTTCTCACTGTCTTCCCAAGGAAAAAATGGAATATGTCCCACTGTCTTCAATTTTCCAGAGCCTTTCTTCCAAAGAACTTCTAGGAGACCCACTTTCTCCCCAGTTCTCTTCCTCTAGCTTCTGGATGATTTTTCACCTGTTGAGCTTTGTCCTTTTTTTTTTTTTTTTTCCTTGACTGATATTCAAGCTTTTGGTTTTGATGTGTGAAAACCCAGCTGTGGGATATTTGATAAAACCATTGAAAAGCCATTTTATTAGGAAGAAAAATGTCTTGCTGGGAGAAAAGTTCAAACACATCTTAACTTCAGGTATTACCAATTTGTTGCTTTTCTGTATTTGTCTTTATGACAAAGAGTTGAAGAGGAAAACACCACCTGAATTACAGAGAAACACTGGGTGGTATTTAAAAATGTTACCCTGCTCCTTATTTTATCTTCAAACCTGAAGGCTCATGCTACCCTGGTCATCCCTACCTGAAAGCATCCTTTCCTCTCTTGGTTGGTGGTCCTGCCTTTCCCATTCTGCCAACACACACTCAAAAGCTATTAATACCTAAGTTCTACCATTCATGACAGCATTTGGAAGGTTCTTGGGTTTCGAAGAACCCTTGCTTGAACTCCATGCTGATGAAAATAAGGTCTTAAACATCAAAAGCTGACATCTTAGCTACAACTCAATTGTGTTTATGAGTGAGAGTAGGAAAAAGAGCTCAGAAAGGAAGCCCATAGAGGGCCAGTGAGAACATCTGCATATTCCCAGAAGACCTTCTTTTTGAATGAATGCTCCTATGCACAAAAGGAATGCTGTGCTACCTGTGCAGAAATATCCTTTCAGTTTAATTTATCTGTTGCAGTCACAAGGCTAATGATAACAAGTCTTAGTAGTTATCTTTCATTTTGTCCACATATTTAGATTCCAGGTTATGTTTTCTTCGTTCAGGGGAAATAATCAATACTTTCTTTTTATACCAAAACATTTAGACTCACATTATTAACTATATTCACCTTGTAAAGCTCACTGCTGTTTATATTTGGATAATAAATATACACAAGGTTCGTTCCCACCCCCACCACCCAAGGCAATTGAAGTGCCAAGATTAGAAAACACAATAAATAGAGACTCCCAGTTCTGGTTTATCTGGGTCCCTGTTCTGCCTCCTAAATCTCCCTCAGAGAATCACAGAGCAAGTAAGAGGAAGGGATGTCTACTTAGTCATTTTGGCTATTTATAAGTTCCCTTGGAAAGTCTTGAATTAACAGGAAAATACTTTTGTCCTCTTTGTATTTGCCATGGCATCCTCTTCATATTTTGTCCTACCAACCTCAGTATCATGGAAAATCTGACTTTGGCCACATCGAGAGCAGTTATATCACAGCCAGGTGCTTTACCAGCTTTACCAGCCCTTTGGTCTTGGTCTACAGTCACTGCCCTCTTCTCCCAAGATCACTGACACAAGGCACCCCTGAACTGCAGCTGATTGGGGTCCTCTTCCTCAACTAGATTTTTAGCTGATGATCAGAAACCCAGAGAATCTTACTCTATAATTATATATATATATTTTTTTTTTCCAGCTAGAGAACTTCCTGAAGTGAATAAAAGTGAACAAGAAAGCAAACAAAATACACAGATTGTGCTTACAGTGGAAACAAATAACCAGAAGAGGATTTCCCATCGTGGCACAGCGGAAACGAATCCAACTAAGAACTATGAGGTTGCAGGTTCAATCCCTGGCCTCACTCAGTGGGTTAAGCATCCGGCATTGCCATGAGCTGTGGTGTAGGTCGCAGACACAGCTTGGATCTGGCATTGCTATGGCTCTGGCATAGGCTGGCAGCTACAGCTCCTATTGGACCCCTAGCCCAGGAACCTCCACATGCCACAGATGTGGCCCTAAAAAGACAAAAGTCAAAAAAATAACCAGAAGAGTCACTTTTCACTCAGGTATTGTTACAGAATCCTGTCTTGGGTCCTCTTGCCTGCCACACACAAAGCCAGTCTACCAATACTGGGTTGTGGTAAAGGAAAGTTTAACATTTATTGCAGGTGCCAAACAAGTAGTATGGGCAGCTCATGCTCAAAAGAACCAAATTCCCTGATGGTTTTCAGGGAAGCATTTTTTTTTTTTTTGTCTTTTCTAGGGCCGCACCCTCGGCATATGGAGGTTCCCATGCTAGGGGTCTAATCAGAGCTGTAGCTGCCGACCTACACCACAGCTCACAGGATCGCTGGATCCTTAACCCACTGAGCGAGGCCAGGGATTGAACCCTCAACCTCATGGTTCCTAGTTGGATTCGTTAACCATTTGCCATGACAGGAACTTCAAGGGGAAGCATTTTTAAAGGTAAAAATTTAGAGGGATGACTTCGTTGTGTGTGACTTTCTTCTGATTGATTAGTTATGAGGTAACAGGATGGTGTTCCAGGAATCTTGTGCTCAGCCTTCTGGTTCCCATAAGTCTGGGGTCTACTGCTTCTGCTCAGCCTGAAGTAGACGTCCTCCACCTGGATGGGGGCCTTAGTTCCTATAGAAGAAATCAAAGCTACGTATCAGGTTCTATATTCCTTGAGGAGGACTCTGTTTTATTGCTGCTGCATTATTGTTTCTTGACTAATTTTCCTTTGTTTCTGCATTCCCTCACTTCCCCAATAAGTAACTGTTTAAATCTGCCATTTGGAGCTCAGGGAAGGTCTAGGAGGCTAAAGTCTTTTTCTTAAAAACAAGAAACGGGGGACACAGAAAGGCTTTTGTATCCAGGAGGGAGCCTCAGGGCCCTTCTCAGTTTCAGTATTATTACCATAATAATTTTAATGAAAACAATCTTGCCTAAAAGTTGAGGAAACAAAGAGTCCACACTCCTGCAAAATTCATTTTTATCCTGTTTTGAAAGGCTCAGCTAAGGGGAGGAAATACTCTGTAAGAAATTTCATCTTGCCTTAGAGACAAAGTTCTAGAGGATGGAAGGTCATCTAAGTTAGCATTTAATGGCCTTCTCCCTTTCTTTCTTTGAATGTTGTCGTATACTTGATTCATCTTTTAGGTAACTAAAAGAAAAATCCCCTCTTATCATTAGTTCACTTAGAAGCATTTTAACATTTGAATCATGAAATTTTAAAAAAAGCAAACACTTTAAAATCTATTTCAGGGAGTTCCCATCGTGGCGCAGTGGTTAACGAATCCGACTAGGTAGGAACCATGAGGCTTTGGGTTCGATCCCTGGCCTTGTTCAGTGGGTTAAGGATCCGGCGTTGCCATGAGCTGTGGTGTAGGTTACAGATGTGGCTCGGATCCCGCATTGCTGTGGCTCTGGCATAGGCCGGTGGCTACAGCTCCGATTCGACCCCTAGCCTGGGAACCTCCATATGCCATGAGAGCAGCCCAAGAAATGGCAAAAGGCAAGAAAAAAAAAATCTATTTCAGAGAAGAAACGATCCTGCCCATCTAGGTCCTGTCTCTGTCCATGCCTCTCACCTCCACGCTGGGAGAGACATTGAGGTCAGTGGTTGTAGATATCTGCCAGAAGGTGAGAGTTGGTTCATTGCAAAGAAGCAAAATAATAATGAGGATGATGATGAAGTTTTTGCTTCACTCTTTGGAAGGCCCATGATATGAGCAGACAGTTCAAAGGAAAGAAGGTGTAAATGTCTATTAACACACCTGCACAGATGTATAGAACCATTTATAATGAGAAAAATGCATATTACTCAGATATACCATTTTTGGACAAAGATAAGAAAACCTGATAGCATGCTGTGTTAGGGACCATGTTGGAAAACAGATACTGTCAAAGTTAATGCTGAGATTTGGCAAAATCTAACAAAATTGGCAATGCTCATAGTTGTTGATCTATAAGTCCCACTTCCAGTAAATTTATCCAATAAACATGCTCACATACATGCAAAGTGACAGATGTAGAAGTTTATTGAAGAGTTGTTTTTAATAGTGTTATTGGAAGCAATCTTAAATGTTTATTATTAAATCACTGGTTACATAAATTATAGTACATTCCTATATTGGAATACTAAGCAGTCTCAAGAAGACTGAGAAAATATGCCCCAGCTGAGCTCCAAGTCGTAGATATATAATGATCTCTAAATATAAGTTAAAAGAACAAAGTATGAAGGGGGGACACCATTTGTATAAAATAGTTGAAAGGGAGGTCTTTGTATATGTACAGCATTTTCTTATAGCAGCAAAAAGTAACTCTGGGAAGACTTACAGGAAGCTCTTGGCATGTATTGCCCCACGTAGGGTACATGGTGGACTGGGATTGGGGAAGGAATGACATTTTTCACTATACTTCTATCTATATACAAATTACTTTTTGTTTGAGTTTTGGATCACAAAAATACATTATCTCTTAAAGTGGATACTTGTGTTTGTAAATAGCAAACACTTTTACTTCTAGGTAACTGTGAAATATTTCTAACTCAGAACACTTCTGACACCAAATGCATGTTTTTGTTTCTGTTTTTTTTCCCAGCACCAACAAGTTCTCCAACTCTCTGGTCTTCAACTGAGTATTCTACAACACAATTTAATTCTGACACTAACAACCAAGACTTAGCACAGACCTCTTAGGTTAAGCATTCATTCCCAGGGCAGTCTGAAGACTGCCCCCAACTTCAGATACCAATTTTTAGTCCTGAGTCACCCTACTCTGACTGACCCGTTAGAAATTGAGAGTTCTCATGACTCTCTCTTCAGGCTTAGTAATCTACAAAAGCTCACAAAACTTAGGAAAACATTTTACTTATGATTACTGGTTTATTTAAAAAAGCACAACTCGTGAATTAACTCAGTTACCAACCCCTGTCCCTTCCTGTAGGTTAGGCAATGGTGCTGAAAGTTCAAACCTTTTAGTCATGTCTTGGTCTTTCTGGCAAACAGCCCCCATCTTGGAGCTATCTAGGGGCCCTTGAATAGCAGTCATCTCATAAGCATACAGTAGACACTACATGGCTCCAGAGATGCTAAGGGTTTTAGGAACCACAGACAAAGATCAAAAATATATTTATTGCATCATAGTACAATGATATCACCTTATAGAGGATGTGGCAATTTATATTTTCCAAAAGTAGCTACATTGACATATCATACCTCACAAGCTCTTTTTACCATTTGATTCTGATACTTCCCTTGAATTTGGGTGGTTCTGGAACCATGCGGAAGTGACTAATTGAATTTCAAGTTTAGTCATAAAAAGTGATATGGGTGCTCAAACTCTCATTCTCTCTAGGGATTCTTGCCACTGGGATCCAACTACATTGTTGTGAGGAAGTCAAATAGCCCTACAGAAAGATTTTGTGAAGGTTATTTCCACCCCAGCCCCAACTGAGCTCCAAGTAGCAGCTGGTATCAACTGCCAGACTTGGGAGAAAATGAGCCAGGCTTCAGATTCTTGCAGCCCTCAGCCTTCAAGCCATCTCAGTTGGTCCTGACTGGAGCAGAGACAAACTGTCCCCTCCCGGCTCAGCCCAAACTGCAGGTTTATAATCAAAATAAATGGTACATTGTTTTAGGACTCTAAGTTTGGGAATGGTTTATATTCGTACACACCAATGAATGAATAACTAGAACAGAGGGGAAATTGTTGGAAGTTTTTTGAGACGACCTCTGGGGCACTTTCATCAAATAAAGGCAGAGATACAGACTGGTATCGGGCACAGCTGGAATCAGATTGATCACTTTCACAATTTCCTGTCTCTCTATCAGTTTCTCCCTATCCACTGGTCATTGCTGCTTCTCTTTTCCTAGATATCATTTTCCTAGGTCATTGGACTTCATTTGCATGTATGCTTTCCCTATTCCCAATTCCCAATTCACAGCTTGGATCCCTGAGAAGGACTATACCTCTTTTCTTAGTTGCAGTTTTCATTAACCTACAAACAACTTTGGACCAATCAAGAGTGCCTAAAGGGGTGGTCTTGTAGTGTTTGACCACTAGGGGCGCCTCCAGACAATTGGGGCTATTTTCTGAGAAGAGAAAATTGTAAAATGAGCAGTCCTCACTTTTGGCTTTGGGGGTACTCTTAAGAAAATAATAATCTGCTTTCTGTGTGAGTTTAAATCTCAGAGTTTCAAGCAAAATGCAACTCTAATTTTATGATATAAATCAGTGGCAAATGGGATTATCCGAATAGGAATTCTTCTAATAGTACCATCTTGGATACTTCTACAAAGTCATCAAGATCAGTTGATTAGGAAGATAGCAAGAAGTTAACAGTAAATCAAAAGGAGATTTTGAAGGACAAATTTATCCAGCATGGCTTTACACTTAAACTTATTTTATGGGGCAGCAATACATTATAGTTGTTAGGAACCTAGATTCCGGAGACATACTGCTGTGCTAAATGTGGTTCCACCACTGGTACCTTTATGATATTCAGTAAGTAATCTCTCTGTGCCTCAATTTCCTCATCTGAACATTGGCTCTAATAATATTTCCTGTCATACAAGGTTATTGTGGTTTTTAATAAATTATATGCAAAGCACTAAAAATAGTGTCTGGCACAAAATGAGTCCTCAATGAATAATGACTCTTGCTTTTATATTCCAGAAATTAGGTCTGACATCCTGTAGAATTTATCCTAAATTAAGTCTTTGTTACTAGAACTTCCAATCAAGTTAAATTCATAAAATGTGTGCAAGTCCCAGCCAAAAGTTAGATGCTAATGGGAAGCTCCTTTCTATTGTCCTTTGATAGCTGTCTCCTGTCTATGTTTGGGAGTGGTAGGATGTTATGGAGATGGTAGATTGGCATTCAACATCAGTTCCAAACTCTTCCATGTGTGTCTGGAGTTGTGCAGCGACTGGCATACTGAAACCTGCCTTTCCTAAACTTTTACTCAGCTGGTGTTCTGGGTACAGATTAAACTCTTTAATTGGGTGCATTTACACAGAGACTTTAAAGTGAACTTGAGATGGGTGCCATCTTCCTATTGCTTTGAATCTAACTGGTAAACAAAGTTGTGAGGATTTTGAGTTTTTCTGAAGAAATCCACTGTCCCTTCACTAGCTCCTTGCATGCTGAGAGGCAGCTGTGATGGAGAGGGCAATGGCTGCAGTTTCCTGAACACTGGGACACAGTAGGTGGCTATGGGATTTCAGGTCAGCCAACCAAAATGTCACCTCCTTATGTCCCACATTTCTGAACATGCTGGAGGTAGCAGCTTTCTTGGCAGGCCTATTATATGATGTTTATTGGGAGTCATTCCTTCAGCCCCTGTAACACTTCTGTAAGCACCCAATTTCCTGCATTGCATCCTTTCAGCTCCATTTCTTGCAGACAAACCCTAAATGATTTGGACAAGGAGCCACAGAAGTTGCCTTCCCTATGACAGTCCTCTGTTAAGTGACTGATCTTTCCAACACATTTAGTGAGACCTTGCTGAGCTTCTCTTTGTAATGGAGGAGAAGAAGAAGAGGAGGCTGCAGCCTGAGGAATCAGATTGCTGACAGAGGATGATTCCTCAGAAAACAGCAAGTTCATCATGTGCACAAGTGGAAAGCCATTCCTCTGCTGCAGCACTGTGATGGGGGTGCAATAGAGTCATGTAGTGAGAGTACATGGAGTAGTCCTCAGAGTGATCACCAGGAAAGAATTCCACTTTATTTTACAAGTTACTGTTAGATATTTCCACTTGAGCAGAGTGATTCAGATGTTTTAACCTCTTCTGTTGTGCCACCTTGAAAAATGGACTTTTTTTACACCTTTTTTACAATGCTAGTGTTTATTTTTCAACACTAGCATTGAGTTCCCCAAAATGTTCTCAGCCCCCTTCTTCCTTGCCACCTCCCTCCACAGAGCATAGAAAGTCATAAACTTAATGCCCTTTCTTCTCTTGCCCTAGTAGGGTCATATGATCCAGTTCTGGTAGAACTTCACCTGGATTAACTTTTAGGAAAACTTTTATTTCCTCATTAAAAAAAAAAAAACAGATATGGTTGGAATTCCCATCGTGGCTCAGCAGAAACGAATCTGACTAGCATCCATGAGGATGCAGGTTCGATCCCTGGCCTCACTCAGTGGGTTAAGGATCCAGCATTGCCGTGAGCTCTGGTGGAGGTCACAGATGTGGCTCGGATCTGGCATTGCTGTGGTTGTGGCATAGGCTGGTGGCTACAGCTCTGATTAGACCCTTAGCCTGGGAAGTCCATATGCCACAGGTGCCACCCTAAAAAGAAAAAAAAAAGAAAGAAAAGAGAGAGAGAGAGAGATGATTAATGGGGCTCCCTCCTTCCTTTCCTATTACCTTAAAAATAAATATGGTGTCTGGATCCATAACAGCCATTTTGTGAACAAGCCAATTCATCAAAGATGACAGAAGGAAAAAGAAGAAATCAGGGTCTTTGATGACACTACTGAGTCTCTGCATTTGCCCTGAACATCTTAACCCTGAGATTTTCCTTAGTTGAAAATAATAAACCTCTAATTGTTTAAACAAGGATTTGTTAGGTGGTCTATTCCTTGTAGTCTGATTTCTATGTTATATGTTATTTACATCTCCTTGGAGTTTTGTGGGGATCCAACAAGATAACTGGTGTGAGAATACTTTGAAAAACTATAAAAAGAGAATTAATTTTAAACTCTTATTTTTAAAGGGAATCAAATGTTTTATGAGTAGCTCAAAGTAGAGGAAGTTTCAGTGAAATGATAAATGATTGAAATAAATATGCCACATGTTCCTTTCAACAACTCAGATGAAGGCTTGCTTCTCTCTTAAATTATTAATAACTCCATTTAGTACTTTCAAAGTGCTTTGCTACCATTTGATATTTAATCCTCAGAATTTCCCTACCAGATTGTAAAATCTCATTTTACAAGGGTACAAGTGAAAACAAGGTTTTTCAAAGACTTTCTCAGAGACACATATGCCTGTGGCAGACTCAGAATTAAAAATCAAAGAATCTAACAGTCCAATGTGTAGCTTTTTAATGTAAGTTTGATATGCAGGGCATGACTCAGTCCAAAGAAACACTAAGCATTTAAGTTTTCACTTTATATGTATATTCAGAATAAAATCCAGTTAACCATATACTTCATACTCTTTCTACTTCTGAATAAAATGCCTTCATGCACAACATTAGAATAGGGCCAGGAAATAATATCTTCTACCAGTAACGAACTTAAGTCTACTTACACACTGCTATATATTGTGTAATAGTTTTGTGTGCCCCTCAAATTCATATGATGAACCTAATCCCCAATGTGATAATATTTGGAGGTTTGGAGGTAGAATGTTTGGGAGGTTATTAGGTCATGAGGGTGAAGCTCTCATGAGTAGGATTAGTGCCCTAAAAAAAGGGACCCCAGAGCACTCTTCTGTCATGTGAACACATCAAGATGGCAGCTTTTAACCAGAAGAAGGTCTCTGAGATACTGAATCTGCTGGTGTCTTGATCTTGGTTTTTCCAGCCTCCAGACCTATGAGAAATAAAATTCTGTTGTTTGTAAATCACCCAGTCTATGATAATTTGTAGATAATTTTTAGGCTACCCAAACTAAGACACACACTGAAAGTGTCATCCAATTCTGGCATAAAAGAAATAAAGTGAGATTACTTTGTTATTTTCCTGCTGTACATCATTATAAGCAGTAAAAAGGTCAATCTTCTGATACTACATGTTGGAAAAAAATAGGGGCAAAATTAAGAGAAAGAGCTAACTGCCTAGCAGGAAGTGGATTCATGCTTTAAAAGGGAAGTAAATAATAATCAGTGATCATAACTTCATTTAGGATTGTGCTGCTCCGAATCTCCCCCAACCTCCAACCCAAGAAAATGTTCTGGCAATTTTAGTCATGTTTTGTTCAATGAAAAGAAACTTGGCCTTTAATTAATGGTGTTATTTTCAAGAACAAATTTATTCCTTTCAAAGCCTTTTATCCAAATTCTGTCTTAGATTTACATGATATGAGACCAAAGAGAGGAAAAGGAAAAAAGAAATAGAAATAAAAAGGCCTTAATTAAGTCTACATTATTACTATCTTTATTTTCAAATCCAAAGATGGATGATATAAGTATTTCCTATTCCAGCTCTACTACTTCCTAGCTGTGGGACTTTGGGCAAGTGACTCTCTCTGTGTTTAATTCCCTCAAGTGGTAAATGGGCATAATGATAGTACCTACTTTACTGTGTGGTTAAGCAGGTTGTATGAAATGGTATTGTAACAGTAATGTTAGCTATTATTATTGTTTATAAGAACCATGAAATGATTGGCACATCTCAGTAAGGAGCATCCATGACAAATACTACAAAGTTGCAGGACCTATGTCAAATAGTATTTTTATAAAATACTAAGGGGCAGATTGTTGAGAGGTGACAAAGAGCACACTTTTGTCCAGTTCTGTGATTCTTAAGAGCAACAATGGTCACTGGATTGAAGAGGACACAGTTGAATTTGAGGAATGAAGAAGGTGGTGTTCAGCAAGAAAACAGGGTTATTCTTAAGCAGAAATCCAGTATAATTAGGGAGAAAATTCTCAAAAATTATTAAGGGATTATTGCCTGTCATGAGGGATGGTTTCCAGAAATGCGCTTTCCAGAAAGCCTGAATAGGAGAACTCTGATATGCCCTCTGGATTCTTGTCAAGGCTTACAAGTTTATGGGAATAGCACACACCATGGGAGAATGAGAATCTTGTAAGATATTTCAATCTCTGTCACTTGGTATTTTAAAGGCTGTTGTATATATACATTTTATTTGTTAACTACCTCCTCTTCTTCATTTTTTTTCTTTTTAGGGCCACATCTGTGGCATATGGAAGTTCTCAGGCTAGGGGTCAAACTGGAGCTGCAGCTGCCAGCCTATGCCACAGCCATAGCAATGCAGGCTCTGAGCTGCATTTGTGATCTATGCTGCAGCTTGTGGAAACTCTGGATCCTTAACCCACTGAGCAAGGCCTGGGATCAAACCCATATCCTCATGGATACCAGTCAGGTTTGTAACCTGATGAGCCACAACAGGAATGCCTGTTAACTACATCTTCTGCAATGGTTTTATAATAATTAGAATAAGAAAGTGGGATTACAATCTTGCCTGTTTTATATAACAGGTATTTTCAGGATGCAGTAGAGTTGAATGGAGCAGAGATAGGAAGATGAAACCAGAGAAGGCAAGTGCCTGAAACTGGAAGAATTAAACTGTGCAATCGTGAAGAAAATAATGTGCATAGAACATAAAGTTCAAGCTGATCTTGGCTTCTAAATATTGTTACTTCCAAGAGTGCCCAGCACAAGACAAGGACTTTCAGCAAATGTCCTCTGTCTCAAGAACACCTCCAGTGTTTCCTGTTTGTCTCTCAGGTGGCTCAGCTTCTCCTGAGTAAGTTGGGCTGAGAGGGGAAATAAGATGAAAGATGAAGAAGAGAAGTCAATAAGGAAAAAGAGGGATCTAATGACGTATACAAATGTGTTACGGAAAATTAAGGAGAAAGGAAAGAAAAAGCAAAAGAAGGAAGAAAATGAGATGGACTCACAAAGATGTCACCAGGAAGCTTGAGCTGGTGTGCTGAGCTAGAACTGGATACAGGAAAGGAGAAAGGAGACATTATGTCTGGAGGAGCTTCCTGAGAGTAGAGAAGGTAGGAGAAAAGATTAGAGGAATAAAACAACAACAATACTATTTGTTATTACAGATGTCTAGATTAATAATCATCTTTATGTCTATTGTGTCAAAGCTCTTAGTGGCATTGTGGGCAGAACCACATCCAATATTATTTCAAAATAACAATCCCACTTGGTGAGGCAGAGTGTACAAAGGAAAGAAATCAGATGAATGATGAGGGGAGAGACAAGAGGATAATCCTGTGAGATACTGTAGGGAGATGCTGATGTGAACTCTTGGGAATGAAAGTGATGCAATGCCTGTGAGAATGAGCAGGATGTTTACTATCTTTTTGCACAGTTAAAAAAAGGAAAAAATATAGCACTGGCTACACACAACTCTTTCTTAAAGAGGAACATTTTGGCATCTGATATATCCATGACTAGGTTAATTATCACTTTGAAGATTCGGCTTGTGTAGTATTATTTACACTTGATGTTCCATACCAGTTATATTATTGTTTTTAAACCAGACTTTAGCACTTTTTCATTTGTGTATTTGCTCCTTTTGCTTTATTATAAGAGCCATTTATTGCTATATCAGTCCATGAATCTATCAAGTTATCTTTTGAATTGATCATTCTCAAATTTTCGTGAGCATTAGAACCACCTGGAGGGTTTGTTAAACACATATTTCTGGACTCTACCCCATCAGAGCTTCTCATGCAGTGTTTTGGAGTGAAAGAATCTGCATTTCTAACAAGTTTCCAGGCCATGCTGACGCTGTTGGTCCAGACCTCTCTTTGAGGATCACCATGTTTGATAAAAAAATGGAATGTTCCTACTGAGTTCATATGCTATTACTGCAGAGATATTAAAATACAGGGTTGTACTTCCAAGGATGAAATGTTTAGAATTTAGAAAAACTGTTAGAAGCATTACAATATAAAATTATATTATTATACTAAGAGGGATATCAAAGAGTTCTATGATTTTTTTTTTAGGAAAGCTTCTGAATTTGTGATTTGTCTCATTAAGTGACTCACTTAAAGTTCTGGCCTTCCCATCGTAGTTTCCTCAGTTTAAAAAACTCAAATTTAGAATTGTGAAGGAAGTACATCCAAAACTAATGCAATACTGTAAACCAACTATACTTCAATTAAGAAAAAAAAAGACTGGTTCCCATTGTGGCTTAGTGGTGACGAACCTGACTAGTATCTATGAGGACACAGGTTCTATCCCTGGCCTTGCTTAGTGGGTTAAGAAACCGATGTTGCCAGGAGCTGTGGTATAGGTTGCAGATGCGGCTCAGATCTGGCGCTGCTGTGGCTGTGACTGTGGCCGGGAGCTGTAGCTCCAGTTCAGCCCTTAGCCAGAGAACTTCCATATGCTGTGGGTGCAACCCTAAAAAAGCAAAATAAATAAATAAATAAATAAATAAATAAATAAATAAATAAATAAATAAATAAATAAAAAAGCTACAGTAATCAAGACGGTTTGGTAATTGACAAAATAATATAAAAATATATTAATATAATAGAACGGAGTCCCAAAACAGATGGTCATAAATATAGCCAATGGAATTTTGAGAAAGGAACAAAAGCAATGTAATGCAGCAAAAATAATTTCTTCAGCAAGTGGTTCTGGACCAAATGGGCATCCAAATGCAAAAAAAAAAAAAAATTGACATAGACCTACAGCCTTCAAAACATTAATTAAATAGATAAGAGGCCTAAATGTGAAACACAAAACTGTAAAAATCATAGAAGATAACATAAGAGAAAACCTAGATGACCTTGTCTACAGTAATGCCTTTTTAGATTCAACTCCACAAAGTCATGATCCATGAAAGAAATAATAAGCTGAATTTCATCAATATTAAAAATTTCTGGCCTGCAAAAGACAATGTTGAGATAATGGGAAGATAAGCCATCCACAGGAAGAAAATAGTTGCAAGAGACATGTCTGATAAAGGACTACTATCCGAAATATTCAAAGAACCTTTGAAACTCATCAATAAAAGAATAAACAACCTAAATACAAATGGGCGAAATGTTTAACAGAGAGCTAATCAAATAAGATATACAAATGACATATATGCATATGAAAAGATTCTATATGTCATCAGGGAAATGCAGATTAAGACAATGAGATACTACTCCACATTCATTAGAATGACCAAAATCTGGAACACTGACAACACCAAATACTGAGGAGAATGTGGAGTTAACAAGAACTCTCATTCATTGCTGGTAGGAATACAAAATGGTACATCTACTTTGGAAGACAGTTTGGCAACTTTTTACAAAACTAAGCATGCTTTACCATATGATCCAGCATATTGGTATTTATCCAAAGTAGTTAAAAACTTACGTCCACATGAAACCTTCAACATGGATGCATATAGCTGTTGTATTCATAACTTTTGTTCATAACTGTCAAAACTTGGAAGCATCAAGATATCCTTCAGTAGGTGAATGAATAAATAAACTGCAGTAAGTCTAAACAACTGAATATTATTCCGTGCCAAAAGGAAATAAGCTATCAAGTCTTGAAAAAACAAGGAGGAATCTTAAATGTATATTACTAAAGTGAAAGAAGCCAATCTGAAAAGGTTACAATACTATATAATCCAACTATATAATAGTCTAAAAAAGGCAAAACTATAGAGACAATACAAAGATCAGTGGTTGGTGGTAAGGAGCAGTGGGTAGAGAGAGGGGAAATGTTAATAGGTAGAGCACAGAGGATTTTTAGGGCAGTGAAATCATTTTGTATGATATTATAATGATGGATGTACGCCATTATACATTTGTCCAAACCCAGAGAATGGACAACACCACAGATGAATCTTAAGGTAAACTATGGATTTTGGGTGATTTTGATGTGCCAAAATAATGTTCATACTTGGTAAAAAATGTACCATTCTGATGAGTGATATTGATAATCAGAGGCTATTCACATGTGTGGGCAAGCGGTATATGAGATCTCTGTACCTTCCTCTTAAATTTTTGTACACCTAAAACTACTCTAAAATTGTATTTTAAAATAATGATAATTCCTTCATATTGTGTCTATATATTATTATTCATATATTCATGGATATTTCATCAAAATTCTACATTAGGTGGTTGCAGAAAATTTTGACATTTATGATAGAAGGATTGGGAAGTTTAGAAGAGAATACATTAAAATTGCTGACTTTGAAGGTGACACAATCATTTCAGGTGGCAAGCTCATATGGTTATTGCTTAGGGGAAACTCTCAGGGTTAGGACTCTGAACAAAGATTTAGGGAAGATGAAGTACAGTGAAGGAGAGCCCAGTAGTTTCAAAAGAGATCAGTTTCAGGTACTTATGGGTATTTGTGGGTAGAATTATCCAACTTGAGATGGTGAAAGTGAGTGGCTATGTTTGAACAATGAACATATTTGGCTGAGGTAGAACTCACAGATTTTTTTATGGGGGATCTCAGAACAACTGTCTGGTTTAAAAAAAAAAAAAAAAAAAAGAAGTTGTGAACTCTGACCCAGCTCTAAGTGCTACTCAGAAGGAAAAAAAAAAATCAAAGTTCTGCTGAGCCTGCAAAATTCATGGAAGGAGAAAAGGAAATGGTCATTAGGAGATATCAAACTCCTATAGGAAAAGATGCAATTGAAGGAATTGTTCTACTACTGATGATGTGGGAAGAAAGATGTTCAAGGTCTGAAAAGTCCAAAAGCCAAGGAAAGACAGAGTTTGAGGGGAAAGCACATGAAAAGCAACACAATGATCCTCATTTAGAACTGTCCACAGATGATTCAGTTAGGGCTTTACTGAGGGTAAGTCTTTAAATGAGGCCACCAGTATGATAAAAGGGAACTGTGTCTATAAGATATGGTTTGTTAGATTAAGATGAAAGGAATTTCAGTTACGAATCCGATCTAGCACCAGCTAAAACCCTCTTGGGTTTCTCTTGCAGATGAAGATTAAGAGAAGGGAAAGAGTTTAAGATTACATAGAATGTGAGTCATAAATGTGCCTAGAAGGTTATGGAGGCTTTATCATTAGGCAGAGTTCAAGTTATGGGTCTCCAAAAGCAGAACTCAAGAAGGAAATAAAAACCTACTTTAAAAGTTTTATTGTGGAAAATTTCAATTGCACACAAAAATAGAAAGAATGATTTCTATCATGTAGTCCCGACAACCATAAAACAGTTGTCATTCTTATTTTAACAAGTCCCTCACATGCTTTTATTGTGGAGTATGTTAAAGGCCCAAATATTTATCATTTCATTAATAAATAATTCAGAGGTTTTCAACAGATAGGGCAGACAGAGAGGGGACCAATGAAACCTTGAGTTAACCTGGAGGACTGCATTAGACATGTCACCCTTGCATATTTCAAAGTTTTAGAAGATGGCATTTATACATTTTTAATTTATTTTATTTTTCAAATTACTAGATTAACAATACTGTGTTAGTTTCAGGTGTTCAGCAAAGTGATTCAGTGATTCAGTGTGTAGGTATACACGCATATGAATGAATATATGTATACACACACACTTTCTCAGATTCTTGTTATAGTTTATCACAGATATGGAAATACAGTAAATTCTTACTGTTTATCTATTTTATATATAGTAGTGTGTATCTGTTAATCCCACATTCCTAATTATCCCTGGCCATTTCCTCTTTGGTAACCATAAATTTGAGCTCTAGTTTGTGAGTCTGTTCTGTTTTATAAATAAGTTCACTTGTATTATTTTTTAGATTCTACATATAAGTGATACCTTAAAAATATGTGTCTTTCTCTGTCTTACTTCACTCAGATGCTAATCTCTAGCTCCAACCAAGTTTCTGCAAATGGCAACATTTCATTCTTTTTTTGGCTAATATTCCACTATATATACATATTCCATTATATATATCCCATCCATTATATATAATATTCCTACACACACACGCACACCACATCTTCTTTATCCATTCATCTATTGATGGACACTTAGATTGCTTCCATGACTTGGCTAAGGTAAATAGTGCATGTATCTTTTGGGGTGCATATATCTTTTGCATGAATCTTTTTGAGTTAGAGTTTTTCACATTTTCCAGATATATGCTCAGGAGTGGAATTGCTGGATCTATTGGTTCTATTTTTAGTTTTTTGAGGTACCTCCATACTATCCTCCATAGTGGCTGAACCAATTTACATTCCCACCAACAGTATAGGAGGCTTCCCTTTTCTTCACACCCTCTCCAGCATTTGTTATTTGTAGAATTATTATTGATGGGCATTCTGACTGGTATGAGGTGATACCTCATTGTAGTTTTGATTTTCATTTCTCTAAAAATTTTCAGGTGCATATTGGCTATCTGTATGTCTTCTTTGGAGAAATGCCTCTTTAGGTCTTCTGACCATTTTTTTATTGGGTTGTTTATTTTTTTGAGATTGAGATGTATGTGCTGTTTGTATATTTTAGAAATTAACCCTTGTCAGTCACTTTGTTTGCAAATATTTTCTCCTAGTCTGTAGGTTGTCATTGTTTTGTTTATGGTTTCCTTTGCTGTGCAAAATCTTATAAGTTTGATTAGGTGTCATTTGTTTATTTTTGCTTTTATTTCTCTCGCCTTGGGAGACTGAACTAAGAAAACATTGGTATGATTTATGTCAGAGAATATTTTGTCTATGTTCTCTTCTAGGAGTTTTATACTGCCATGTCTTACATTCAAGTCTTTAAGCCATTTTGAGTTTATTTATTTATTTATTTTTTTATGGTATGAGGGACTGTTCTAACTTCACTGATTTACATGTGGCTGTCCAACTTTCCCATTACCATTTTCTGAAGAGACTGTCTTTTCTCCATTGTATATTCTTGTCTCTTTATCAAAGAGTAATAGACTGTAGGTGTGTGGATTTATTTCTGGGCTCTCTGTTCTGTTCCATTGACCTATATGTTTGTTTTTGTACCATACTGTTTTGATTATTATAGCTTTATGGTATTTTTGAAGTCTGGGAGGGTTATGCCTTCAGCTTTGTTCTTTTTCCACAGGATTGCTTTGGCAATTCTGGGTCTTTTGTAGTTCCATATAAATTTTCTAATTATTTATTCTAGTTCTGTGAAAAAATGTCATGGGTAATTTGATAGGGATTGCATTAAATCTGTAGAGTGCTCTGGGTAGTATGGCCATTTTAACAATATTAATTCTTCCAATCAAAGGGCATGGGACATCTTTCCATTTCTTTGAGTCATCTTCAATTTCCTTTATCAATGTTTTATAGTTTTCAGGGGATAGGGCTTTACCTCCAAGGTTAGGCTTATTGCTAGATTTTTCACTTTCTCTTTCTAATATTTCATTGTTAGTGTAAAGAAATGCAGCAGCTTTCTGTATGTTAGTCGTGTATCCTGTTACTTTGCTGAATTAATTTATTAGTTTTAATAGTTTTGTGCAGATTATATAGGGTTTTCTATATAGAGTATCATGTCATTTGCATATATATAATTTTACCTCTTCCCTTCCAATTGGGACACTTTTTATTAATCTTATCTGATTGCTGTAGCTAGGACTTCCAGTGCTATGTTGAATAGTAGTTGTGAGAGTGGGCATCCTGGTTTTGTTCCAGAATTTAGTAGAAAGGTTTTCAGCTTTTCACCATTGGGCTTTATATTCACTGTGGATTTGTTGTAAATGGCTTTCATTATGTTGAGACACATTCCCTTTATACACACTTTGGTGAGAGCTTTTATCATGAATGGATGTTGAATTTTATCAATTACATTTTCTGCAATAAGATAGCATTTAAAATGCCACTCTAATGGTGAGAGTGAGTTCCAAATGAATTCTCTCATTGTTGCAAGAAACGTGGTATGACCATGAAGGAGAATTTTCTCCCTTATGGGTTTAAATTCTCTGGAAATGGCTCTGGACCACATGCTCAGATTGATGTCTCTGTTGGTTAGCCTGAAACCAAAATAGCTTATCTGTAACGGTGTTTTCTTCATGTGCCTGTCTTTACCTAGGATAAAGTTTGCAGTAATGTTCCATGGATGATAACAAAAACACAGACCTAGATGGTACTGTTTACAAAACTAGGGACAGATAACTTTCCCTGGGATCATGCTATAGTGGCACAGGAATTGCTTGCTGGTGTTTTCAAAACTTTGTTAGAGTAAGCCCGATGCTGTGATTCTCAAGTGCCCTGTTTTCTGATATAGCAAAATGCATGACTAATTTATAATTGGATTGATTCAACTTCATAGCTGCTGAAGAAGCTATAGTTATTCTAGGGCTTCAAAGATGGCTCAAAAAATTGCAGCTACTAAAAGAAATCTAGCCCCATCAGAGTGAAATAAATCCAACAAAACCAGAAAGTAGAGACGGAAAAAAAAATCTGAATTTAGTTTACAAGAGGAAGGAGAATTTGATTTAGAATGTTAGTAATTTTTATAATAATTTCATAATAATTAATATTCAAATTTGAGGAGTTTGAATGTTGTTTGTATGGTGCATTTTTTGAGTATTTTTATGCTGGCACATGGAGCTCGTATATTTTTTTTTGAGCTATGAGCAGAACAATGTTGATCAACACAACTCACTAAAAAAAAAATGAGTAGGAGTGAGTGAGTTTTCACACTTTGGTAAGGGGTGGAGCTAAGGCAAATTTAATGAGTTCTTACCCTTTGTCACAGGTTTTTGGGGAAACAGACTATTCAACACTTTGTCCCAGGAGGATGCAAAAGAAACACCCTCCTGAACACAGGAGCAGGATTGCTTGCATACAGTGCATTTCCATTCTGGACTGGTTCAGTCTGGCTGACCACAGACTTGGTAGTAAAGTCCAACAGGTTTAAGGAACAAATGCCTGGAGAGAGTTAATGGGGAACACCTCTGTTCCTATCCCCACATTTCCACACTGGTCCACGCAGGAGGAAAGTTCTGCCCATGCTTCTGACCTTTTGCAAGTGCCGTGAGGGAGCTTCTGCCTCAATTTTGATCCTTTGGAACAAGAATATTCAGTGGGTCATCTAGGCATCACATTGGTTGGGTCACACCTAGGCTCAGAGGCAGAGAATTTTGACTTTTTTGTACTTTGATTACTACAATCAAAGCGAGCCCAGAAGGTTAAGGGGTACGTGAAGCCCTAACATTCTTTCTTTTTCCTGTGGTGTCTGTGCAGGAGACCCCCCCTTCTTAAAACAGGCTGAGTACATGGATGTGGCTTCTGTTCTGCAGAAAATGTCTTACAACAGCAAATGTTTCTAAAGTGTGTTCTTCTCAGCCTCTTTGTAGATTTGAGATGAGGTGGAGGCCTCTGATCTAAGCCACTTTCTCAAACATAGTTCACCAAAAACATTATATTTTGGATTTGATTATGTTGATGTTCAGCAATTTGTTTTGTATGTATTCTTCTTTGGTTAAGATGGTGGCAGGGAGGAACTGTGAGGTTAGGCTGCCGAACCTCCAACAGAACAATTCCATTTTTTCACAGCGAGGTAAATGCAGCTATTAGAGTAGATTTTGGTAGAAGCCAATACTGTTTCAATCTCAGATTGCTGAAATCCAATTGATTCTGCTTTTCCAAAGTCCAACATTTCTTAAGATTATAGTACCATAACAGACAACGTTTAAAGTAAGTTCAAAGTAGTGTTAGAAAGACATTGATGTTTTTCAAAAAATACTTTAACATTTAAAACTGTATATCATTTATAGTCCCTCAATTTTGAAGCCCAAATATACTGAAGAGAAATTGTTTTAGCAGGGATGGTAAGAATGAACAAATATTCAAAGTTATAAAAAAATTTTAGGTAATTTTTTTGAGGGTGAGCTGCTATAATACAATATTCTCTGCTAGAGCTTTAATTGAGATTTATAGTCCCTAATAGTATTTTGGGGAACAATTCTCTCCCCCACCTGGTGTCTTAGTCTATATGAACTGCTACGACAAAAATGCCATAAACTAGGTAACTTAAAAAATATTTATTTCTCATAGTTCTGGAGGTTGGGAAATTCACAATCAAGGTCAGCCAGCAAATTGGGTGTATGGTAAGGGCCTGCTTTTCCTGGTTCATAGATGGATGGCTGTCTTTAGCTATGTCTTCACATATGGTGGGAGGGGCAAGGAAGCACTCTAGGGTCTCTTTTAAAAGGGCATTTGTGAGGGTGTGCCTTTATGACCTAATCATCTTCCCAAAGCCCCGCCTCCAGAATCAACAGAGTAGGGATGGATTTCAACATATGAATTTGGGGTAGGGAGATGTAAACATTCAGTGATGGCTTATAAATGAAAACAGATTATTCAGATATTTGGGTTTTAGTAATTGGATAGTATAGTTATTAATTATGTACCCATACTCAGCCTAGGTAACAAAGAAACATTCTTGAATCTGTACATAATGTAATAACAAAATTGCCATTGTAAACTCTATCTTGCTTTGTAAATACTTGTTGTTTTGTAATGCAGGACATTTTTACAGAAACAAAATCACACCGTCCTATGACATTTCTTAAAACCTGCTAGACTGGATTAAAATTAACACATTATTGATTTAAAATGTATTTAGAGGAAGAACTTGGCAGGGTGTGTACTGTATTTTTATACGTGCATATGCCAAATTATATTGTCTTCAGGGAGTCCCAGGGTAATTTTAAACTTCTAATTTAAAATTTAAACTTTAGGAGTTCCCTCTGTGGTGCAATAGGTTAAGTATCCATTGTTGCCACAGCTGTGGTATAGGCTGCAGCTGCAGCTTGGATTGATACCTGGCCCCAGGAACTTCCATATACTGTGGGCATGGCCAAAAAATAAAATAAAATAAATAAATTAAAATTTAAACTTTAGATATGACATATCCATGAGAAAATGACATTTCAAATCAAATTGACTTCCCTTTCCACAGGTGATATGGGACTTTAATTCTGCTGACCGTAGGGCATGATTTGCCTTCTTAGCTGAGAGACCCATATTGTTTGTCATGAAATTTACTATATAATTTAATTACCTTTATCATAAACAAAAGCTATCCTAGTTGCTGCTTAAGGATTGCTTTGAGCATACCTATAGATTAAATTACTAAAGTTTCAAAGTGCATAGACCCTATAAAGAAATGGAGTAAGCTACAATGAGGGTTAAAATTTTGTTTCTGAAAAATATTTTCTAGTCTTTGTGCAAACTCACCCGAGATTCATGATGCTGTTTCCTAAGTAAACCATCTACACCTGTGTCCTTGTCTCAGGCTCTGCTTTTAAGGGTACCCATATTCAGATATCCTCCAACAAAGGCTGTTTCAAAGGCTGTTTTTTGAATAGATTTAAGAAGGACTAAGAGACTTTTCTATCGAAATCTTCTTGGCATTTATGTGCTCATTTCAGAAAAATATTCCCGAGTATATGCTACTTCATCTTGTTGGGATCTTTGTCTTCTATCCTCCTGTATACCTTTCTCTCACTGGAAAAAAATGTGGAGATTAGGGTGAGGGTATGGTGCCTTTCTTTGCTAGTTAATATAAATTTTTATAATTCAATACAAAAGTGATAGGACAAATTATCTTTTAGATAATGGATCAAAGTTATTAGTTTGTAAGACATAGAAGTTACATCTTATGAGGAATGTGAATTTATCATGTGAACACTTAAGAGATCAAAGAAATAAATTTTCTCGGGTCTTTGATTGTAGGGACTTTGGTTTAAAATAAACTGCAGCTTGGAGTGGCAGTTCTCCATCTTGTCCTCCCTGTCCTTGACTCCAGAGCTTTTATTTCTTTCCAACTCTAAAGCCTCCATCCTGGGTTGTGGGGAAGGTTAGCCACTGTGGCTGCCTTGTACTTATCCTGCCTTGTGAAGAGCTAGCTGACAGAGACTGATGAAAATAAAAAGCCAATGAGTGAATTTTTTCTTATCACTGACCCTTCAATATGTTTAAGACAGAAAAGGTACCAATGGATTGAAACTTTATTTCTATTTAAAAAAAAAACAACACTAATATATAATTGACACATAACCTTAATTATTTCTTAAAAAGTTCTTTTGGAGTGCCCTTGTGGCCTAATGGTTAAGGATTCTGAGTTGTCACTTCTGTGACTTGGGTTCAGTCCCTGGCCTGGGAACTTCTGCATGCTTTGAGCATGGGAAAAAAAAAAAAAAAAGTACTTTCTGCAAAAGAAAAGGGGTGATATGCTATGGCTAAAAGTCTAGAGACAAAGGGAGAGGAGAGGCAGAATTAGGAATCAAAGGATATTTATCTGGGACCTCCCTCACTCTGAAGCTTTAGCTGTGAGGTCATTGGTCTTTGATGGCATAGGGATGACATGGCTAGATCACAGGAAAAATGCCAGATTTGCCTCTCTTCAGCTTTATACAGTTTGGGGACTCTTTAATGAAGAATACTTAAATAAAAAGTGGGATCCAGCATGTGTTTCCTGGTGCAAAACCAGCAAGTGGCATCTCGTGCAAGTGCAAGGTGATTCCTCTCTTCTCTGGTCATCACTGGTTTGGGGACCTTATTATGTGCACATCAAGGATGAACAATCCAGATATAGGATCACACCTGGGAAAACACTGAGGTCTGTTCCCTGATTTTTCCTCCTCAGGAAACAGCTAGAACCTGTCGATGGGGTAGAAGCAGCAAGAGATTTCATACATGTACACATTGTGTAATAAAATTATACATGCCCTCTAATTTTTACTAGTTCTCAATGACCTTTATTTCACCTTGCCACCATAATGAAGAGCAGTGGAAAGAATATGGATTTGAGGGTTTTATCCTGCATTCATGGTCCTTGATCCCATAGACTCAGACTGCAGAGCCTAAAGAGGAAAACCAGGTATTGGGCAGGGAATTTCTTTGGGACTTAATATTGTTCAAGTGTTTATCATGGAATTTAATTTTGTGAAATTTTTGAATTGCATTTCTCTGTGGGAATCTACTAATGGGAGAGGTTCATATTGTTCAAATTAGGGGCATTTTTATGCTAACGTGACTTTCGGGGATAGGGTAAGCTGGAGGTGTTAAAAGATAAACTGAAGCACATTAAAGTTTATAAGAGTTTATTTGAACATACATCCATTCAAACTGGGGCAGTGAAACTGAAAGTGATTAGGGGTGCTCCACTAACAGGAATTTTTATAGAAAAGATGGGGAAACAAAGCTAGGGCATTATTTGAATTGCTGTAGCTTAAGTGGTTGTCTTATTTGGGAAAGCCTAATTGGCCATTTGCAATTGTTTTTTTGTTTTCCTTTTTATGGCTGCACCTGCGGCATATGGAAATTCCCAGGCTACGGGTCGAAACTGAGCTGCAGTTGCTGGCCTACACCACAGCCACAGCAATGCTGGATCCAGGCCACACCTGTGACCTGTGCAGTAGCATTCATCAATGCCAGATCCTTTACCCTCCAAGCGAGGCCAGGGATCAAGCCTGCATCGTCCCAGACACTATGTCATGTTCTTAACCTGCTGAGCAACAGGAGGAACTCCTGATTGTTTTTAAATTTCTTTTTCTGGGATTTGGGCACATTGACTCTGGCTTAGGTTTGGTTTGCTTGCGTAGGTGACCAAGGCATTAGAATCTTCCTAATCTAATAGTTGCCTCGTTTAATTACTTTAACAGATGGCTTTATGGTAAGTTTGAAAATAGAATAGGGGGTGAATCTTTGGTTTAGTGCATTGTGTGGTCTTTAAGCAAACTTAGCTATAGTCCTGTCCAGACCTATTTTAGAACTTTGGGGGCAAAATATGAAACTCCCACATCACTGGTCTCAGAGAGGGATGAATATCAGGGGAGAAGCCAAGTGAATGGGGCAATGGGATTTTCCTCTAACCCAGAGTCTGGGTTGACTGAAATATTTTCTGTTAAACTCAGTGGTCAAGAGAGAACTAAGACTGGGCAAAGTGGGACTCCAGGGAGTGGGAAAGAGGAACTCTCAGCATCTCTCTTCACCCTAGCAAAGTTTCTCTTCTTGATCTTATGAGCCCACAAGCTCCACTGTCCTCTTTAAGAACAAGGAAATTTTGAGTGATTTGTTAGATTATAAACTCAGTCTATGCATTCTAACTGGTCATATTCACTAACGGGAGGTGTTACACGAGGTCTGGAAAGCTCTTCTCTTTGAGTTTTTCCTTCCATGGAGCTGGATTGTCAAACTGAGGCAGGGCATACTCACCACAGTAAGCTGGACCATCCTGTTTTTCATTTTATTTGCTTCCTCTTACCGGCATGTTGTGTCTTGCAGCAAGAACCTTTGACTCAATGGCCAGCAGGTATTGAGATCTGTTAAGGGAAGTCAAGAATTCTTCTTTGAGTCTTGTACTTATGTTTTGAATTCTACCCCAGCTTCATCAAGAGACCTAGCATGAAGGATAATTCCACCAAGTAATAAAATAGTGCCTTAATTTTTTATTTATAGTCTTTTTTAATTGATAGTCTCCCTCAGTACTGTCATAAAGAACAGTCATTTTTGGTAGTATAGGATTTGTAAATTTGGAGAAACTTGGCTCTTAGGGTAACCAATTGCCCTGGTTTGCCTGTGACTGAAGAGTTTCCTGGGATACAGGACTTTCAGTGCTAAAACTGGAAAAAAATATCTGACAAGCCAAGATGAAGGATCACCCATCTTAAGGCCATTAAATCCTACATGTGAATTTAACTCCTACTTGTTGTGCAACCTTGGATATATTATCAGCCCTCTCTGAGCCTTAAATCCCTCACACGTAGAGTTTTTTTATGAATATTACATTAAACAAAATTAAATTCCTAGCTTATTTCCTGTTCCATGGTAGATAATAAATTAATATGTGATTCTATTTTATGTTTTTATTTTTATTGGTACAGAAGAATATAAAATGATATTCTGAGAAGAAAACACAAATAGGAGGAGATGAAAAACTTTTCTGTGAAAGAGTTGGAAAAGTTTCCTAAGCCCCTTTTTCTTTCAGCTTTCCAACCTAATGTTAAACAATATCAGGATTGGAAAATGGAGTAGTGATATATTCCATTCCTGGAATAAACCAGGGACCACATATTCAAATAACTGTAGGGGCCATGCAGGGAACATAAATGAGTGAAATGGGATGAATGGGACTTGTGGCAAACAGGCAACCCCTCAGGCCTCACTGACTGTGGCCACACAGGAAGGAGGGCCCAGTGTGCCAGATTTGCCAGTTTTTTCTAGAGAAGGCATGTGTCTGATTTTTTAAATTTGGAATATACTTTTTTTCATGTGTTGACATTAACTTTAGGATTTTTAAAAACAGTACATTAGCCAGTCAAAATATTCCATGGGCCTTTAATCCTCTCACTGAGTTGCTTCACAGGATAAGAGAGTGAAATTGGATGTTGTAATAAGACAACCAAATAAAGTTTATTCTGTTCAGATGGAATGATCATCATTGCTAAAAGGAAACCAAAGTAATTAAATGATAACTGAAAAGAAAAAAAGATAGGAAATTACCAAGTTTTGAATTTGGGTTATCTTGTAAATCTAACACTCAAGACTAAACCTGTGGGGTTGCAAAATTGTAAAGGTAGAACCTGCTAGCAAAGCTTCATGAAATGCTTTCAAGCATTATCTGACAGATTTCAAAACAGTTTGAGTATTAGTCATCACAGATATGCCTGCCAAAAAGGGTGGTGTCTTAAAAGAACATCTGCAGCCCACACAAATACCCCCTGCTGAGTTAAACTCAGGAAATCAGCTTCAAAAGTTGCAGAAGGCAAATAAGCTGAAACAGCAGCGTTTTATCTTAAGTGGCTGATAGGCTTTCCTTGTGGGTAAAATTGTTACTGAGAAGCTAGTTAGCTCCCAATATACTGCAGGTTTGACCTCTAGCTTTTGGTGACAAGATGTTTTGAGGCTATATTTGTACTCATTCTACTTAATGAATCATTACACTAAATGAATTGAATGCTAATTCTCTCAAGTATGGGGATGCTAGATGATTATTATAACCCCTGAGTTATAATATTATCATGAGATGATGAAAAACCTCACTTAACCCTATATCTAGTTGCACCATAGGACCAAGAAGGCAAACAAATCATAATAATTGCTAAGAAAATAGCAGAGCCTATGGTAATGTTGTCTTGAACTTTTTCAAAAAGCATAAAAATATTAATTCAAACAGAATAAACCTGACAAACGGAAGATGATCTGAAGAGTAACCACTGTCTGTGCCCTGGATTCTGGAAACTTCATTCTTGGTGGCAGATTATTCCTCAGTGAACCACACTGCTTTGCCATAAGACAGGAGTTTTGTGACCTGTGGCAGATTGCTGCTGGTCCTGGATGTCTGAACCAGGAGCTTTACAAGAAGAAATCCACAGAGTTCCCGTTGTGGCTTAGTGTTAACAAACCCGACTAGGATCCATGAGGATGTGGGTTCCATCCCTGGCCTCGCTCAGTGGGTTAAGGATCTGGCATTGTCGTGAGCTGCGGTGTAGGTAGCAGTCGCGGCTCTGATCTGCCTTGCTGTGGCTGTGGTAAAGCCGGCAACTGTAGCTCTGATTAGACCCCTAGCCTGAGAACTTCCATGTGCCTCAGGTGTGGCCCTAAATAGCAAAAAAAAAAGAAAAAAAAAGCACAAATGTGGTATTACTGAGGATGAGTGTATGGTTTCTTCCTTCAAAGATACTTGTTTATGTGTTTGGTTTCTTTTTTTACCCCTTTTTCTATCTTTATTTTGACTACCTATAAAAACAGTGCAGCTGCAGAGATGAGGACAGATTTCCTTTTTTTGTTATATTTTCATCTATTCTTTTCAAAAGAAAAACAATTGATTTAGAGTTTAAATACTGCTCTTCTGACTACCAGTTATATAAAACCAAACAGAGAAGAGAGAGAGAGGGAGTCATACACAAAATTATTTCTTGCTTCTCAACTTAAAAAAAAAATCCCTGTGAAATTACTAGGTCAATCCTCATCACATTGCTAGGGTTTGGTTGGAGAGGAAAAATCTTGAATGTTAGTGAGGGTATGATTTGGAAATTGGCTTTTTGAACTTAGAAAATATTGCTGATGTAAAGTGATGTGTTTCATAATTAATCTACAATTCACCAGTTATACAGCTTATGAGGACTTATTTGAAACAATAAGATCATGACTGAAGATCTCAGAATGATTGCTTGCAGGTTTGTCTAATATGAAAGAAAAGTTCATAGAGTGAATCATTTAAAGACAGTAAGAGTCGACAATGAAACCACACTCTGGAGTTTGAAAAGAGACGGGGCTGCTTTAAGAGAGAAACAGGAAGTTGTAACTAGAAGCCATCTGAATACTAAGCCAAGGCAGAATGCTCATGAAGTAGCAACTTAAGTGGCAGTGTTTATCCTGAAATCCTCAGGCAGTCAGCCTGTCTTAGGCAAACCTTGATAAAATAGTCCTTATCCAGGTTTTTATCTAAGGAATCCCGAGAAGACTGGAGAATGGAGAGACAGCAAAGATTCATGTCGGAGAAGGATGAGTATCAGTTTCAACATCAGGGAGCAGTGGAGCTGCTTGTCTTTAATTTTTTGCTTATCCTTACCATTTTGACAATCTGGTTATTTAAAAATCATCGATTTCGCTTCTTGCATGAAACCGGAGGAGCGATGGTGTACGGTGAGTGCAGAAATTGTAGGATTGATGTGAAACTTGTTGCTTGGGTGTAATTAGAGACTTGTGCTCAGATGGCAAAGTACTGAAACTGGAGAAAATGTGCTGATTGAAATGTCATTAGCTTGATGAAAGGTGCTGCAGCATAATGAATGCTCATCTCTTTCCAGATGAGCTGCTAAAATTTGCCTTGTCACAAGAGTTAATGCCACACTCTTGTTCTCACAATGCGAGCCTTTTGACAGATGTGGGTCCATTGTCATGTGAGGAGTCAAACCCGGCTAGCTGTTTGTTTTTTTGTAATGATAGATTTTGGGAAGTGATGGCTCTGTAATCACAAAGAGCAGAGCAGCCTTCTTTCATACCGAGGGGCTGGTGAGCATTATAAAGTTTTAGAAATAATATCATTTAAACATGGATTGAGTAAATCTTCTTACATCAACTAGTTTCAAGAAGAAAACTTGCAGAAATGTATTCCGCCCCTTCTGTTGGAATAATTTTATTCAAATCTATTTAAATTATATGAGCATGTTTTATTTTCTTATAATACACAAAAGTTTCTTTATGCAGTACTCTTCATTTCTTAGCCTGATTTCATACTTTCTAATTTATAATTATTGTTATTTATCAGTATTATTTGCTATAATCTTCTCTTTCGGAGGGAGAGAGAAGGTGTAGAAAAGCATTTAACCCTTTAAACTCCTAAGTCATTGCTCTTTATGGGCAACTTACCATGTCATTCTTTTCAGAAAGTTTAGTAAAAAATGTGACAGATTATCCAGGGTGTGCTCTCATTTTTTAAAGTAAAATATAAGACATAGTTTTTAAAGTGATTTTACTGAAGAAATAGTTTGCTTTACCACTCTTAGCTTGATAATGGATAGGAACTTTGAACACAATGGAAATAGCTGAAGCATTGCTATAATTTATAACAAAGAATATATTTTTATATTTCACTTCCTTTACTTTGGAAGTTTTGAAGCCTTTTATACTCCTGAGGTTCAGGGAACAGGATCAATGCACATTTTATATGCTAACCATATGATGTCCTGATGATAAAAATATATAGCCATGATTTGAGACCATAAGAAATCCTATGCCTTAACTGGATCCCACTGTGAGATACCTGAGTTAGAAGGCAGAAGTTTCAGGCAAAGCAGTGCAATTTCTTTCAGGAGGATGATGTGCTGATCCATTCAGAGCACAAAGTTAAATTCCTTTGCTCCAAAGGGAATTAAAACATACACTGAAACTCTCATCTGAGGGGCTCACAATCAGGTTAAGGAGAGAAATAGTGAAAGAGAAGGGAAGTGATGCCACCAGATGTAAAGCCCTAGGTGCCAGTCATTGCTCTTCCCCATCATCAATGGACCAGGCTCTCTCTCTTGACCTCACTAATAAATAATAAACAAGCATATGGGATGTAATCTGAGATGCCAGAAACAATGTCACTCTTGTCATTAAGTTAAAGGTTTATAAATGGTTTAGCACAACAACACAGGCTTTAAAATGACCAACTTTTATTAGAGAGAAACATTTCTTCAGGGCCCTGAATTGGAATTGAACTATGACTCGTTTACCAATTTCAGTTTACATATGATGGAGATACTGTTTTGTAAAATTTTGATTAAATTTTGGTGACCTGTTAAAATTCAGATATACTCTGTACTGAGAATATTTAAATGTAACTTTTACTTTTGAACCTGAAAATTTCCAGATCAATTTCAGCCCTCAAAAACTCCATGAAATACCTTTAAGTTGTGGTTGAAGTCAGAAAATATTAGCACATTGAACAATAGTTGAGGTTTCTATTTCTCTAAATTGCTATTCTTAAGGCAGTTTAGGCTTAAGGTTTGTAGGTTTGTAATTAAGTTGAGCTGTCTGATTTCTGTCCTTTCATGGTTTTTTATATTAAGGTTATTGAAAGCAAGTTATTGAATCAGTGAAATATTTAAGGATTATAAAAATTATGGAGACATGCATATATATATTCAGAGCACAGAGTTATATATGTATAATTATTCCATTACTAGAACTTTTAGTATACTTGAGTTATCTTGAATTGTATAAGTCAATGAAAAGACTTTTACTTTAATATTAATTTTTTTGGCATAAATTATAATTGTTGGAATTAAGGGGGACGTCAGAGATTATCTTCTCTAGCTACCTCATTATATAGAGGAAAAAACTAAATCTCAAAGAAGTGAAGTAACTTCCCTAAAACTGAATAGCTGCTCATGGTGGCATCCATGTGCTTTTACTCATCCACATGTCTAATAAGGTTTGTGTTCATTTCTAAAGAGCTCTCACTGATAATCTCTGAA
The DNA here is from genome assembly GCF_016906955.1 of Phacochoerus africanus. NCBI lineage: Eukaryota > Metazoa > Chordata > Mammalia > Artiodactyla > Suidae > Phacochoerus > Phacochoerus africanus. Next base: position 164,761,406 of record NC_062544.1, on the reverse strand, counting down.
AATGGTTCATATGGATGGCATTAGTGACATCTCATATTTCTTCTTCAGGGATGATCTAAATGTTTTATCTGTAATATTTATTAGGGACGTTCTGTCAGTAATGTAATAAAATCATCTGAAATTACAACAGAGAAACAAGATGGGACATTCAAGTAAACCTTTTTCAATGGTAAGGGGAAAGGAGATGCCAAGTGAATAGAATGTCCCAGTAGCTATAAATGAATTTGAAATATGTTCCTCAAGAAGGAGTCTTAGATTTTGTAGGTCCATCATTCTCATTTCACAGGTGAGGAAATGAAGACTTAGAGACACAAAGGTCATGTTATTAGTTAACCATCGAGCTGGGACTTCTATCTCTACTAAGAGATACTGAAGATATGTTTTGTTTTGTTTTGCTTGCTTTTTAGGGCTGCACCCACAGCATATAGAGGTTCCCACACTAGGGGTTGAAATGGAGCTGCAGCTGCCGGCCTACACCACAGCCACAGCAATGCAGAATCTGAGTCACGTCTGTGACCTACACCATAGTTCATGGCAATGCTGGATCCTCAACCCACTGAGCAAGGACAAGGATCGAACCTGAATCCTCATGGATCCTTTTCGGGTTCGTTAACTGCTGAGCCATGAAGGGAACTCCCTGAAAATGTTTTAAAATAAGTAAATTCTTCAATGATTGTCCTGGAGCGAGGATGTATCTGTGAAATCCAGATGCATCATCATATTGTTTATGCTTACAATATTAGTCTGATAGATTCTGCTTTCCAGGAAGTCAAAAAGAGTGAAATTTCAGAATAAGACCATATAGACTCTTCATTATGAGAGGACAGAACCCATGGTTCCTGTGAGAGTCCTACAAGGAGCATGGTGATAATCGTTGAGGAAGAGAAGAAATAAAACTTTGTTTTAAATTAAACTTATAAAAGCTTTTTTTTTTTATGGAGATGAACATTTGAGAGTAAACTTTACTGCAGTCATCTCCATCTTCCATATAGACGCAGTTGTGCATTTTCTAACTTTTCTTGGTCTTGTACCTAATGCTTATCAATAAATTTGACTAGCAGTTCACCTACCGGACTACTGCTCTTACTCTCACCAACTATTTGTACAATGTGTCATTTTCCTCTGTATCAAGAACCATAAATATTTTTTTTCTTAGGCACCAGATTTCCTGTAATACCTTAGCCCCAGCCTGCTGTCTGCTTTTCTGCTGGTGTTCCATTGACATGTGTTATCCTTTAGAATACACAATAGATGTTGATGCATTTTTGTCAGTATATCAGGAAATCCAGTTAAAAAAATTCTAGGGATCAGGGGCTTAGGAAAATGTGCAGTTAAAGGAAAGTGAGGGAAAAAGTGATCAGACAGAACATTTTACTACCTTTTATGTTATTGTTAGAAACAATTTCCAAGTTGTTAACCTTAAACTATCATATGAAGGGTTGTAGAAGCCAAGAAAAACCATGTGTGGTTTTAGGTTTGACTCTGCTCATTAGAGATAAATCTATTTACAAATAATTCATTATAAGAAAAATAGCTTGTTTCTTGGTATCAAGTGTCCTAGGATGCTTTTAAAAATTAGTGGCAGCAGTTTAGCAATTTTGTTTTGCTTCACCAGGAACAGTAATTGGTAATTGTGTCTCAGGACATTCTATAGCTCTCATTATTTTAGAATCAAAGAATTAGAATCCATAACTGGTTTAAAATATAAGCCATGATGATATTCATTTAAATTGGACTAAAAGCTTAAAAGACTATTAATGGCCAAAGTATTGATTGACAGCAGATGGTGCACTTAGTGCTGCTCTCTTAGAGCCCTATATCCCTTGCTTGTTGTTCATAAGAGAAAAATTGCTCCTTGTGCCCTGATAGCATTAACAATTCCATTACACATCACTGGGGGCTCCCTGACTTTGCAGGGCATTCACAATGCCATGCGTTTGAGGGTAGGGATCCGAGCTTAGGGGCAGAACAATTTAAACCTCTTAGAATTCTACCTTTGATTTCATGGCCTTACAATATAAGGGATGGTCTCAAAATCAAGTGGAAATCTTGCTCGCTGTTTAGTATTGAAGGAAAATTTCAAGTCACAAAGTTTAAATTTTTGAATTCATTAAACTAAATTAAATTAAACTGTTAAACTGTGTCTAATCCCCTAAGAAATCCTTAGCAGTTTAGTAGAGCCAGTTGAGTTCACTCAACAGCCTATTTTTCAATATTTAAAGAAAATATCGTTACATAGTCAATCATCAAGGCTTTAAAAGCTATCTTTCTTGGAAAAAATCATGAGGCATTAATTTTATCCTAGCACTGCTTGGAGGTGCCTCAGAATAAGATTGGGTTGTTGGGGATGGTGTAGCTCTACCCTACTGACCCATTTACCCTGTTCCAGTCCAGCCCTCCTCCTTGACTGCCAGGCCCATAGGAGGTGTTGAGTGCCATTACACACTTTTCTCGCAGCCTGGGAGGCCCTTTTAAAGCTTTTTACTTATTAAAATGTGGCATGGTTTTTGGAGAAACCATTGGATACACTCTTGGGGATTTGAATTTTTACATCTTTATGATTTTCTTTTTTTTTCTTTTTTTTTCAGTAGCTAGATGCATTACTTTGGGCAAGGAACTTAACCTTTAGCCTTACTTTTCTCATTTATAAAATGTGAAAGAGATGAAATATATATCACTAACCTCCCTTCTTGCTACAAAAGCCCTTCAAAATTTAGGCCAAGACTGACCTGAATCTCTCAGCTACTCCAGGTCCTCAATAGTTTTTCCCAGAACCGTATCAGCCTATAATGACATCCAAATCTTTTCTCCCAAACAGGACTTTAGTTACCATTCTTAGTTCCTTCAGTCCTGCTCTGATTTGGTATTAATATTAAGTACTCAGTAAATCCTCTTGAATTCCTGTTAAAAAGGAAAGAGAGAAAGTTATACCATCAGAAAGTTATGGATTTGGGATTCGTGGATGTATGTTGTATGAAAATCAGAGTGGCTCTAGTTTAATTTGAAGGAATCTGTAGAAAAGGTTATTAAGAGCCTAATGAACTAAACTTGCTTTCCCTTTTTGTGAAAAAAGGTTGATTTTAAGGAGCTTTAGCAATCAGGACAAAGTTTTCCATGCTGTAAAGTGTAGCCAAAGAAAGGTTGAAAAGGTAGAAAAATTAAAGGCATGTTGATCTATGTATGGTTTTTTATTTTCATTTTTATTTCTTTTTTTAGAGCCTCACCTGTGGCATATGGATTTTCCCAGGCTAGGGATCGAATGGGAGCTACAGCTGCTGGCCTGCACCACAGCCACAGCAATGTAGGACCCGAGCCGTGTCTGCGACCTACACCACAGTTCACGGCAATGCCAGATTCCCGACCCACTGAGCAAGGCCAAGGATGGAACCTACGTCCTCATAGATACTAGTCAGATTTGTTTCCACTGTGCCACAATGTGAACTCCTATGTAGGGTTTTAAAAGTTGATTTTAAGAAAATAACCTCCTGTATATTCCGCTATGCTTCTGAATCCCTAAGGAGCTACAGAGGAAGCCCTCAGAGCAAACTACTCCATTGCCTCAAAGGATTCCCCTCTTGGGTTCTAAAGGCTAATGAGTATGCACATCAAGAAAATGAGTTTAGGATTTAAACTATTTACAGAGTATTATATATAGTCTAAATTGAATTAAAATTATATGGCTAGGCAAGTGGGAACATAAAGAAATAACATTTGTTAAACATTTATTATGTCAGAATAACAATAAAAATTACACGGTAACAAATAACCATAATAAAAATAGCTAACACAAATAGCATTTACAGTATGATCTATGCTATCATAAGTACGTTAAATATATTAACTCATTTAATCCTTACAACAAGCATTTTTTAGATGGGGAAACTGAGATGCCAAAGATTAAGTAACTTGCTTAATGTCACACATCTGTTAGATGCCATGGCTGGGACTCAGACCTTGGCAGTTTGTCTTCATGAGGCTATTGGGTATCACAAGTATGGGTGTGTTTGTGTGTGCATGCGTGTATTACCAGGGGTGTGGGAGGGGAAGTTGTATCTTGTTTATGTTACAGGTGATGAAACCAAGACTGAGAGACATAAAGTGACTTGCTGGTAACCGCCAGGGTTGAATTTCAAAACCTGTACTGTAAAATCCATGTTCTTTCATCTATACCACACATTTAGCCCTAGAAAGGTTGTTGTTATTTAATAAATGTAATCCTGTACCAGGTGAGTGTACCTTAGAAAATTTATAGGCAAAGGAGATTGAGAGATGTAACTACGTATTAACCCTCGTTGCTAATCATCACCATATCTGTGAAGAATAGGCATTAGGATCTTCTGTTTGTATATAAGGAAACAGAAACTTCCACGCAAACAATGGCCAAGGCCCACAATAATTATCAAGAGCACTGTTTTTGAAAACTAGTGCCCTCAAATTTTGGCCGCATTTGTCCTCTCATCAAAGTCTCCTGTTGGTGTTTAACTCTCCCGTGAAGTTAGGAGTGGGGAGAGGTTGGGGAAGGGAAATGAGTAGTTAAGTTTTCTTTTTACCTCGAGGCCTCATAAATGTCATACTGTTGATAGCAAAAAGCCCAGCATGGGAAAGACAGTGGGAGCAGTATCGTGAAAGCACATCCATGCCAAGTAGCTGGGTTGAAATGTACCAGGGAGAGTGATGAGGCTAACCTGAACACACCTGCCCCAGCATCAGGGAAGATGGTGTTCCAAGTCCCCATTCATTCTAGTTTTAAATGCCTGTGGTTGTTAGAATGGGTGGGGAAGGTACTGAAGTGCTTTAATTGTATGGAGTGTGCAAAATAGGCTTTCATCATATGTTAGTTTAACTGAATTACATTTTTGGAAGAGACTGAAGATAGAAATCCTTAATTATGCCCCCTGGGGTCTCCAGGCTTGATGAGACCTATGTGAACCTATGGTGACGTGGATGTTGATGGAATTGACAATGACCATGATGGTACTCATATTGTTGGAAACTGTTACCTTATAGGACAGTGCTTCTCAAGTGACGTCCCAGGACTAGCAGCATCAGTATCACCTGAAAACTTGTTAGAAATGCAAATAATATGTCACCTCCAACCCAGACCTACTTAATTATAACTTGGGGTGGGGTCCAGCAAAGCAGTGGGATTTTTTTGTTTGTTTGCTTTTTTGCTTTTTGCTTTTTTTGGGGGGGGGCCATGCCTGTGCCATGCAGATAGTTCCCAGGTCTGGGATCAAACCTGCACCACAGCAGTGACAACACTGTATCCTTTACTTGCTATGCCACCAGGGAACTCCACAAAGCAGTGTTTTAACAAAACTTCCAGAGGATTCTGATGCATTAAAGTATGAGAACTACTAGGGAAATAAAATTGAACATGCAGTTCCTTGTTTTATCTTTTTCATTCCTCCCATCTTTTTTTCTTTCTCACTCCATTACCTTCTTGTGATGAAGGGAGTTTGGTAGACAATCTCCATGTATTGGAGAGTCCCTTCCTCTTTCATTATCTATAATACTTTGTGACATTTCCACCTCTGGTTTGAGAAAAAAAAATAGACCTTGTGTAAACATTATAAAGTAAGAATCATTTTGTTTTAGTCAGTATCTATCCAGTTAGATATATTTATCTCTTTATTTCTGTAAATTTCCTAAGATGGTTTCACGGAAGGGTATTAGTTGTGTATAAGCTGGTGGCTGAGGTAACTTCTAGAGGAAAGTTACCCATAGTGCTAGGAATCCCAGAGTGCTGTGAAACGTGTGTGTTGTGCTTGTGTGTGTTTTTTGCGTGCATGTGTGTGTTTGGGTATGTTGTGTGCATGAGTGTGTCACATGTATATTGTCTGGTATGCTCCAAAGATGGCAGCACACCTTGGACAGCCCACCATGGTGGAGGATCTCATGGTTGGGACTCTCTGTCATTTCCCATGTGACTTTAACCTGTGAGAAGATAGAACTTTGACTGGATCAGGCATCCCAAGGTGGAATAGCTTCATGGGCCACTTTCCACTTTGAAGTATTGTGGGATGCTCTTGCTGGCAGATGCCCCAGACCTGTTCTGAAATCTTTATGGGCATCTTTTCTTCACTAAGGCAAGCTGATAGTGAGCCAGCATAAAGCAATAAATTGTGTCCCTTTTAGCAACCTCCACACTTTCTTTTAGTCCTTTGAATTTAGAAGGTTGGTGGGAGGGCAGAGAAAGAACAAAAGCCCTAAATAACCAGAAGACATTGTATATTTTTACTTTCAGTTCTATCCCTGACTAATCTTGGTGCAAAACTAACTGCTAAAAGAAAGTGTTAGAAATGCATTTAGCATTTGAAACTCAAACCCATATCATCTTTCTAAATCAGTGTTATGACAGAGGCTTTGATAAGATGGTAGAGGTGAATAAATGTCAAACGGCTAAAAAATTGTGGAGATTCCAGTTAATGTCTAATACTTTTGAATACTATCTTAAAGACAGTTAAATGGTGTCCACTGATTTGGCTTCCTTAGAATATTTATCACACCGTTTCCTTCTTCACGTCCACATCTGGATCCCTAGTTCATACATATTTTTAATCTGAGTGATTGAAATAAAATCTTAGATTCCCTGCCTTGAAGAGTCTCCCATTGTAAAAAGTCTTAAGAGTGATTAAGAACACTCCTCCTTGGGCTTTATTTTATTCGTCGTCATCATCTTGAAATTCCTTTTTTTCACAAAACATAATTTTAATGTTAACGTCCTCTCCATGTTTCCACTGTTTCTCAATTCTCTTTTCTCTCTTCAGGTAATTATCTCCAAACACTCTTCTACTCCAAAATAGAGCAAATCTGCCTCCCCAAAAGGAGCTTACTCTGTTCTTCCTCAGGATTTTCTTGGCAACCATCTTTCCCTCTTGAACACCCTCTGCTTCTCAGCTGCCCTGGGGCCCTTGATCTCAGATGCCCTGTTGGGCCACCCAAACTGCTTAATGTGCCTGATGAGCCATTTATTTGTTCACTGATTTCCGTATGATTCTCCCTAGAAAAATCCATGCCCTTTTCTCTATCTTGCACACTCTATGCATCATGAAGAAGCTCCTTTGTGAAGCCTTTCTTAACACTTTTAGGGGTGGAGATAGTTGATCTTCTTTAAGATTCCTTGGGACTTTGTACATTGACTTGGTAAAAAATAAAAGCATTTGTATCTATTAGGATGTATTCAGCAGCTAGTTACAGACACCCTGACTCATACAGGCTGAAGAAATCTGGACATTTATATCTCCCATAACTAGAAGTTTAGAAAAGAGTAGTCTATAGGGCTGGATGATTTGGCAGCCTCCTATTGTCGTCAAAGACCCAGTTCTTTCCTTTTCTCTGCTTTGCTATTCCCAGTGCTGACTTCAGTGTCAGGATGGGAGTGAGATGGATATGGCAGTTTCTGATGTCCTAACCGGGCCCTGAGGAAGAAGAGAGTTTCTCTCCCCTCTTCCTCTCTCTTAGGATGTCAGAAATTTTCTAAGAAGCCTCCCAGCAAGCTTCCCTTCATATTTTATTGACTAAAATAGAGTCACATGCCTTCTAGTACCAATTATAAGCAAGGGGAATGGAAACATCCTTGGAACTGAGAGAGAGGTCAACTTACCCTAAGCACGTATGGGGAGGGATAGTTTGCTGAACAAATCAAGACTTTGTTGAGAAAATGAGGGGAAAGATGCTGGGTTGGCAATAAACAGTGTCTAATACCCTTTCCAAGTTGAAATATGATATTACATAGTTGAAGGATGATATATCTTCCTTTTTCAAGTAAGAGACAATACCTGATTTATCTAGATTATTTTTGGTAGCAACGCAGTGCACAGAGTGAAAAACCTACAAAACTCAGTTCTTCTACAATCTTCATGTATTAACTACATTTTCTTAAGGCCCTTAGTTCTCTCCAATATCATGTGGCATTTAAATATAAACCTGTGTAGCAGTCTAATTAGATGCATGAGTATAGCTGGGCTGGTTGCATTATGAGACTCCAGGGGAGTATCACTCTGACTGGAAGAGAATCTGAAGGGAGCCTGCTGAAATGTGCCAGGTAGTGTGGCAGTGTGTGTGATGGTGTGTGAACATGATCACTGGTTTGAACATAGCCAAAGAGGTTTCAACACTTTGTGTTTTAAAAACCATCCCGTAATCCATCTCATTATATATAAATATAGTCTTTATATAGAAAAGTAAATCCCCATTCATACTCCTCTAAGAAAAGACCCTTTTTTGATGCTTAAGCATCATGTAGAATGACTGTCAATGAGATGCAGGGGAATTGGTTATGAAATTCAGACATAATATAAGGAGATACTTAGGAAACTCTTGTTGTACCTGATTCTTACTTGAAATCAGTATCACAGGATTAGGCCAAGGGAAAAGGACTGGTAGGATTAAAATGTTTTAATATTTTATGATCAGGGACATATTTTATTCATTTTTATAACTCCCATAAGTACTAGAGAAATGCCTTTTGTGTCTGTAGCATGGAAGCAGAATGAGGGAGGGAGAGGGGTTTTCTCTCATTTTCAGTGTGGAGAATGGAAAGCCAGTCCAGAAAGATAAGGCTCATATTCCTAAATGCTCCTCTTTTTTTTTTTTTTTTTTTTTAAGGGCCACACCTGCAGCATATGGAAGTTCTCTGAGATAGAATCAGAGCTACAGTTGCTGGCTTACACCACAGCCACAGCAACATAGGATCCAAGCTGTGTCTGTGACCTACACCACAGCTCATGGCAATGCCAGATCCTTAACCCACTGAATGAGGCCAGGGATTGAACCTGCATCCTCGTGGATACTAGTCTGATTCGTTTCCGCTGTGCCACAATAGGAACTCCCATATTCCTAAATGCTCCTCGTTTTGAGTGCTCGTGAGCTCTTTCCTCCTTCCTTCCTCCCTCCCTCCTTCCTTCTCCCACAGACATCACCATATCAACTGTAAGTCAGGCATCTGCTGAATTATGTTGCAAGCTCAGAAAGGACAGGGACATCACAACATTTGGTTTGATGCTCCTTTTCTTTTTCTTTATTTTTTTTCATTTTTAAAAGTTTTTGGTTTGATGCTTCTTACATGTGACATTTGAAAATGTTGGCCACTGACTAACTGCATAAATTCAGAGGACCTTTTTCTTCTTGAATCCAAGGGAATTTGTGGACTTGGAGAAAGTTGGTTTGCAACTGCCTTAAGTGTTTGGCTTTTCTAGAGAAAAAAGATGAACAGTACAGTTTCTGCCCTAAACGGAATCATGGTTTGGTAGGGGTGACAAAGCCAAAGCCTCAAAACAATGTTGAACAATATACGTCTTTATAAAACTGGGCCATAAAGGATGTGGTTCAAACTGTAAGTACTCAAAGTTAGGGAATTCAGTGAGTACAGGTTGCATCAGAGCACCCCTCCCCCCTTCCCAGGTGGGATTTGAGATGGACTTTGTAGGATTCTGAGTGCTTTGGGGATGACGGATGTTGTCCACCTTCCATTATGGGACTTGCATACTGCTGGGGAAAGGTCAGGGTTCATTAAAGAGTAGGTTCCCACTATTGTCACCCTAGTTGCCAGATGCTCAGACGTATAGGCCCATGGGATACGTCTGGACTAGAGTTTCTGTCTGGAGGAGGTAATGCCTGGCCAGGTGACAGAGCTCAGCAAAGTATCATGCTTCTGAGGCTATGACCTGGAATCAGGGCTATGCACACATGTGTTGGTGGCATTGCTTAAATGGGACAGGCTGCCTCCTTTTCTCCCTGGGCAAGAAGGACTCTGGTTCATGGCTTACCAAAGAGAGTGCTAGTTTATATCCATAAGCTGTGGTAGATATTCCCTTCTTTCCTTCTTCTGTACACAAGTGGTTGATGCTTTCTTTATCCTGTATCTTTGTGGGAATATAAGAACGACCCCTTTTCATTAGCATTTTCTTTCTACTAGCAATCAGTCACCTGTTCTCATACAACATTGGGCTGGAGTGTTTTAACTCAAGACTCTGCATTTGTGTGAGCATTGGCTAGAGCTCTGAGTGGCTGTCAAAAGCATTATGAGTGTCTATGGGTAGGTTTCTGGCCTCCAATATTAAGGATTTTCCAGTTGCTGCTGCTGCAACAGGGGCACACCAATGGCTGGATGCATTTGTTAACCAAGTACATGGTGAGGCTGCAGCTTCCCCTCACCCTTACAGTGTACCAAGATACTGCTTTCTCTCAATCCTTGAGGTTGGAGAGAATAAGAGCCTTTTGTCTAGTGTGTTACTTTGGGTCCTCCAACAAGCAGATGTTGAAAAGAGATTAGTTGCACAAAAGAGTTATCAGGGTAAATTCCTTTAACAAAAGATGGGGAGGGATCCTGCGGATGCTAGGTCACCTGTCAGGCCTTGGTGCAGCCCCAGGCAACTCTGGTGGAGAGAAAGAAGGAGGGGAGGCTGGGTAGGAAAAGGTTTAGGTTGTGGTGCAATTCTAAAAAAGGTTTGGCCAGGCTGATGCAGAGTCTTTGAGCCATGGTGGCCCTTCAGAGGAATCCATCTCCATGTCTTAGTGCCCCTGCTGACATCAGTCATTGATGACCTCAGCATGAATGCAGTTGTGTATTCCAGATTATCAGTCAACTGTACTCCTCATAGTGGGAGATATATTTGAAAGGTGTATTTGCATAGCCATACATCTGGTCACTCTGGTGGCAAGTACCTCCACTCCACTTACTCTTAGCCTCTTCTTGAAGGCTCAGAGCAGAGCTGATACAGCGGGCCAGGGATGGCCATTTAGGTTTTGAGGCATTGTATGAATTTACCCACAGAAGCCCAGGTACTAAGCATTTGTTGTTATGACAATTACTTGTTTTCCCTGCTTGGAAAAAAAATTAGTGGACACTTCACCTTTACTTCTTGTTATTGAGTTGAAAGTATATTGGAAAAATAAGCAGCTTACCCATTGGAAATTTCAAATAATATTAAACAGGTTCTTTCCATTCAGAGCCTGGTTAGCTAGTATCTTGTTTCTCTTCTTTATATTTCTCACTTAGCAGAAATAGGGGTCATAGTATCATTCATAGTATCTGCCAAGTAGATTTTAGAAACCTAATACTTCCTAGGATTCAACTAGAGTATTAGAAAAGCTATGTTCTTATATGGGCACCCAAACCATGTACGTGATGTGTCTTCCCTTCTCTTCCCTGACTAGTTTTATTGTAGTAATTTGACGCTTGTGTGGAAGGCAGCCCACTGGTCTCTGATGGATCAAATGCTCATGGTGATTACATATTCATCACTTATTTTTTTCTTAGCAAAGCTTAGGATAACATATTTCTCACTATCAAGGAGGAATGGGCTAGATGCCGAAGGAGGAACAAGTAAGGTAAAAATATTCTTGACAGAAATCTATTTTCATTCTCTCCTCTCATTCAAGTTCTCCATGTTATTGCCAAAGTGATAGCTCTTATATGAAAATTTGACTTTTATTCTCCTGCCTAAAATCTTTCAATAGTTCTATATTACCAATGGGTTAAAAATAAAAACTTTTTATCATGACAGAGTAGCCTTTTTACAAGCTGGCCCCTATAGTCTAGTTTCTCTCTCTCTCTCTTCACTTATTCTCTTCTTACTCCACTGCTGATTCCCTAAATCCATCAGATTTCTTAAGGCCCTCTGTATTTATACATTATGTTATTAGGTTACCCTAGCGACTGTTAACACAGAAGCACTCCCATTTCAGTGACTACATAAGAGCAGTTAGCTTTTCACTCACATAACAGCCCAATGCAGGTTTTCCTGGTTGGTGGATGGCTTTCCCCCACCTACTATCTCAGGGATCCAGGCTTCCTCAGTGCCATCTCTCTCTCTACCTCCACAGCCTTTGTTTCCTCCTGATCCATCTAATAGATGGGGAAAGAGAAGGGAGAAAAGTCACCTACTTCTTCAGTGCTGTGGCACCTATCATGCTTTTGCTTCTATGTCATTGGTGAGAAACCAGCCTGATGCAAGACAGCCAGAAACACAATCTCTGGCTGAGCAGCCATTTCCTGACAGCTATTCTACACAATGACAAACAAAAATCCTAGGGAATGGTTAGCTGTCTCTGCTGATGCTGACATGCTGCCACCCAAATGTGCAGCCTGCATCCCAGCTCAGTCCCTGATTCAGCTCATCTGGACAAATCTTATGTGACCTTTTAAGATTCAGCTAAAGTTTCGCATCATTCAAAGGGCTTTGGAGTGTCTCCTCTCCATACTCATATAACACAGAGTCCTTACCAGCTGTCACAGCACATGTCATGTTGTATTATAATTGTTTGCTTATGGTCTTCATTTTACAAAGTTCAGCTTCTGTAGGACTGAGACTGTATTTTTATTTTAAATCCATAAATGTCTGGCATAATATATGCACCTAACAAATGCTTTATTAAATAAAAGAAAGGCAATTAGATGACTGGAGTCACAAAAGAGTGGTAAAACCCTCAACATTTGATGTTCTGAAGAGTGAACTGTGTATTTATCCTAAAACAAACACATAAACCCTAATTTTAAATTAAGGAATATGTGGGCCTCTAAAGTTTTTTGCTATTTGTTAATAAATCACAACATTTAGAGAATTCACATTTATCAGACAGATTACCATGAGCATCCTAACAGAATTTATAAACTTAAAATTCAAGGATTGTTACTTGGGCTCAACTCTTCACTAAAAGGAATACTGTACATTGTAATGTGTTTGGCTACAGGTAAACAGAAACTTGATTTAAAATTGTTAGAAAAATTAGAAAATGTTTTATGTCACATAACAAGTCTAGAATTAGGGTAGCTCCAGGATAGGTTGATTCCAGGCTCAGTGAAATCATTTAGGACCTGAGTTCTGTCTGTATCTTAGTCCTACCACCCTCAGTATATTGACTATGTCCTTGGACTGCATTCCCTCAAGACACCTGCCAGCAAAAAATGGAGAAACATATTGCCTTGATCATGTCTTGAGGAAGAGAATAAGAACTCGTATCCCCTAACCCTGGTATATAAGTGCTACCTTTTAGGCTGATGGGGCTGTCTCACGTATGTGCTTATCTATAGACTGGAAACTGTTTCCAGGGGAATTCCATGTCCTGATGGATTAGATTACTCAGTATCTGTCACAAAGCCAAGGTTTTCTTAAGTACTTGGATGAATAGTAGAGGTGGGTAGCACTTCTCTCCAAAATCTGTGAGTACATTAGGAAGGAAAAAAAGGGGGACTCTTAACAGTGTACATCACAAATATTTTAACCATACAATTTATTGAACTGCTATCTGTGGAAGAGTGAACAATTTTCTAAACCAGATAATGACCCTTTCTCATGCCACCTGTTTAAATTCCAAATCATATATTTAAAAGCATCCGATAATGAACATTTTACATTACATTCCTCCAGTGCAATTATTTATTCTTTATTTTAGGCCTTGTAATGGGGTTAATTTTACGATATGCTACAGCACCAACTGATATTGAAAGTGGAACTGTGTATGATTGTGGAAAACTGGTCTTCAGTCCATCAACTCTATTGATTAATATCAGTAACCAAGTTCATGAATATAAATACAAGAGAGAAATAAGTCAGCACAACATCAGTCCTCACCAAGGCAATGCTATACTTGAAAAGGTAAGAATCCTATCTGGTCATATATTTCTGTTTTCCAGTATAAATAATTGTATCATATGTAATACATTCACATATATGCATAAACTCCTTTTTAACACCATATTAATAGGGTAATTTAGTTGACTAAGCAGTTAATGCCTTGATATACTCTTATTGTAAGCTCAGTTGTCTGCATTTTTCCCTAGAAGTCAGAAAATAATACTTTTTAATATAATTGTTTTGCAAGCTACAGTTACATTAGGTAAAAAGACAATTCAGGGAGTTCCCGTCGTGGTGCAGTGGTTAACGAATCCGACTAGGAACCATGAGGTTGCGGGTCCAGTCCCTGTCCTTGCTCAGTGGGTTAATGATCCGGTGTTGCCGTGAGCTGTGGTGTAGGTCGCAGACGTGGCTCAGATCCTGCGTTGCTGTGGCTCTGGCATAGGCTGGCAGCTACAGCTCCAATTAGACCCCTAGCCTGGGAACCTCCATATGCCACGGGAGCGGCCCAAGAAATGGCAAAAAAGACAAAAAAAAAAAAAAAGACAATTCAGCTGACTCTGCCTTTCATGATACCTGATTCAAATTTTCACACGTGTTTTAAGTGTCACTGAGTTGGCTACTCGGTTCAAATGTTCATTAAGTCAAAAGGAAAATGGAGGGGAGTAAAAAATTTGCACTTACAAGTCTTGGTCTAGGATGGCTGACTTTGTCCTGTTAACAGAAAACATTGGCCACTTGGCTATTTATGGATACCCTGACACAGAATCTCATGGGATCCTAACTCTGTCATTTTAGTTAGGGAATCATAGATTGAAAAAAAGAAAAATTGTGAAGTTGCTCATCTTTTACAAAATGGTTTTACTATTGCAAATATGTGAACTGCTTCAGTTATTGGAAAGAAACTTTTCTTTTGCTCTCAGTACTCTGAGTCAGAGAATGGGTGGAGTTGCCTTTGTGGCACTTTCTGTGTGGATCAGTCTTTGGAACAAGTGAATTGGTATTTAATGACCCAAGTACATGCTAAAAACTAGGATCTCACATCACTTATTCTAGATAGTTTTGTGTCAGAGCTGGGAAGTTTTATATTATGGAAGTATATTTTATCACTTTTATCCCGTATAGATTTAGTTTTGTTTTAAAATATGTATATCTTTTCCATTTTGAGAGAGTTGAGACAGGAGGAAATATGTGATCTACCATTTTTCCTTATTTAAGATGAATGTAATTTTTACTGTTTTTTTTCATATTATCTTCTATTAGTTCCTTTCTAGATTAAATTCATCCTAGCACTTGGTGAGAGCTCAGGAAAGCCAAACTAATTATAATATTAACCTAAATCAGATTTATGAAAGTGAACTGAAGCACAAAAAAACAAATGAAATAATGTATTTCTAAAGTAAATAGAGGCAACTTCTAGATCTGCTATTTTGGATGATCTCTTCCATGAGATTTGTTCTGTTTACATGGATAATAGAAAATTATCTATTTTGAAAGAAACAATTTTTTAAATGACCTTGTTAGCAGCATAGGATTTAAATACACACTTTGGTTTTATTTTGGTTAGTACCAGAACATAAATTATTTTCCTCCTCTCTTACCTAATGTTATCTGCATTTCTTTATTTTCTTTTTAGGGCCACACCTGTGGCATATGGAAGTTCCCACGGCAGGCGTCAAATTGGAGCTACAGCTGCCAGCCTACACCATAGCCACAGCAATGCCAGATCCGAGCCACATCTGTGACCTATACCACAGCTCATGGCAATGCTGGATCCTTAACCCACTGAGCAAGGCCAGGGATCAAACCTGCGTCCTCATGGATACTAGTCGGGTTTGTGAGCCACAACAAGAACTCCTATATCTGCATTTCTAAGCAGCACTATTTCTCCAAAGAGTATGACCCAAAAAGATGCTGATAATTAACTCTGTTATTATAGCAATTTTGTTCTCTAACAGGATTGCCCACAAACACCTGAGCAGAAATTTTGTTATTATATTATTGACATACTGATTTTTTTTATCAGCCACCAAACTCCAGTGTTTGCTCTTGAAAAATTAAGGCAAGAGATGGAGAAAATGTTTAGGTTTCTGGGGCCCTTTTGGTTTTTACATTGGATGGATTATGAGTTCTGCACCTGAAATGTTTAAATTACCTTGTTTGGCTCAATTATATTATAGATTTTTTTTTTTTTTAGAAATTATGTGACTTATTGAGTCACAATTAGCATTTGTTCCCCTTAGCATCCAAATTTGAGAATAGGTAACTCAGTACCCAGGGTAAATCCCCCAGCTCATTGCTAGTGGAGAAAGGGGCATCCACTGGTACACTTATACCGTATTAGACAACTTTAAGTGGAAAGAATCTTTTTTATAAATGGCCAGAGTATATCTTAATGAGTATTTGTTGCTTATGTGCCATGTAGGGGGACCCTAGTTTGTGAAAATGAAATGCCCGTAATCTGTCTTCCTTACTAGGAATTCTCCATTGCATGCAACTTATATTTATATAAGCCAATCAATTATCAATCTATGTCAGATACAAAAGAATTCTCAAAAAGGATCTATTTATTGGAAGGCTTATAGGGAGGTAACATGGGGTAATGGGAAAAAAACCAGGACCAGATAGATCTGCCAGACTGTCCTAAATTCCTTGAATTTCCTAATCTCTAACTTTCTTATTTGTAAAGTGGGGAGATTAGAACTATTTTACAGGGTTGTTTTAATGTTTAAATGGGTGATGTATATTGCTGTAAGGCCCTTGGCATCATACTGCTATTACTGCCGCTGCTACTACTAACACTGCCACTTCTAATACCACCACCAGCACCATCACCTCTGCACTACCTCCAGCTACCACTGCTGCCACTAGGTATGTTTGAATGCTTAGTATATGCCAGGAATTAACAAACTATATGGTTATTTTTTTTTTTCCATTTATTTAACATCCCTTGGGGAGATAAGACCAATGTATAATATATGCTAGAATATAATTCAGTTCCAAATTGTATCATAGAGACTATGAGGGTTATAAAACTTTACAAATTAGTTTTCAAAGACACTTAAACTTGTTAGGGAGGCTTCCTGAAGGAGGTGGGACCTGAGACGGGCTTTGAAGGATGGGTATGGTTTGGATAGGCAGCAGGATTCAATTCAGTAGGTCTGGGCGGGATTATGAGCCTGCAGGAAGTAGTTATCTAGGTGAGAAGAGAAGAGAGGGCTTCATGGATGCTTTGAATCAATGAAACCTGCTTGGTTTGTAGGAACAGGGTGAAGAAAAGAATCTAAGATTCTAAGGTTTCAGGTCAGGTCTGGCTAGGAGAAAATGAGAGTCCCAGGATAGAGGCAAGGGAAAGAAAGATTTGTGGAAGAAGATGGGTAAAAATGACCGTAGATCTGCATTTAGAGAGAGATCATTGAATTTAGAGAAGAAAGAGACCTGACTTCATTAAGTTGAACTCCATCATTTTATGGATGAGTAAAAGAAGAACGTAAGCCCTAAAGTGATTTGTTAGTGGTTTTCAAACTTGTCTTTACTTTGGAGTCATACGAAGCTTCAAAAAACCCTGATGCTTATGTGCCAATGCTTGTGATTTTACTGGTTTGGGGTGCAGCCTGAGCTTTGGAATTCTTAGATAATCACCAGGTGATTCTAATGTATAGACAGATTTGGGAACCACTGATTTAAATCCCATGTTGTGTTCAGGTTAATATGGTGAGGAAATAAATGTCACTTTTATGTTTCCCTTCACCTCCACTGCTGCAGATCTACCAAGCTCTTTTACACTAAAAGCACTTTTTTTTTTTTCTTCAGGACCTCTCCAGACTTTATTCTTTTTGCTCAAAATGATCTTACTTCTGCTTCTCGGATGTCAGGCTCCTTTTTATCCCTAGAATATGCCATCTCTTCAGAGAGGTCTTGCCTTGTGATTTTTATCACACTGTATCCCCCCACCCTCTCTCCCATATTCTTTCTTGCTTGTTCTTTTGTTTCAAAGTACTTAGCACTATTTGAAATTTTGTGTATTTTCTTGATGATTAATTATCATTCTTATATTGTTTGATGTCCACTGGACTATACACTTCACAAAGGCAGGGACCATGCCTTTTTTATTACCCAGTGTATCTTTGAAGCCTACTACAGTGCCCAGTTCATATTGTTGCTAAATAGTTTGTGAATGAACGAATGAAAGAATCTGAGTGCTTGGTGGGATGAATACAGCTAGAATATTTGGAAGTTATCATCTTAGAGCTGGTAGAATAATGCCCTGCATGCTTAATGGTTGACAAAACTAAGATATTATCTAATTTTAGTTGTGTGCATGTAGATATAAGTTCATATCCAGAGAAATTACCTGGTTCATCCACTGGTCAGAGGCAGAACTGACCCATAGTACTTTGAGTCCTAGTGGTTTATCATACCCCACACCACTGGATGGGCTCCTAAGTGGCCCTGTGGACAGAGAAGGGCAGGGTGCCTCAGGCTGAGGTCTGAGGAATTCCACACTAAGACAGGTAGAAGGAGATGAGCACCAATGCTAGAAAGAGAAGAGGATGGACAGAGAACGGAAAAGAGGTCCAGTGGGGTGGCATCACTGAGTCCTTTTTCTTTGTGGTACAGATTAAAGAGAGTATTTGGCCTTTGTTTCCAAAGCTAAAGGATGAGGAAATGAATTTTACTCTCCAAAGAATGTAGTTTAGGGGCTTGGATGAAATTACTGACTTCAGGACTTGGAAAGGCTGGAATAAATTCCTATGCTATATAGTCATTTCTTGGAATATTTGTAAGAGCATATATATTTCTGGGATGGTTAGGCATTGAGGTACTTGGAAACACCACCGAGCTTGATGGTTCCCTAAGTTTCTTCCAATAAGAAGGTGTAAAACTGGAAAATATTAGAGCTGTTGGCATTTATATAAGCATCAGTGTGTGCTGTGCTTTTATGCCATGTTATGAACATAAAAAGTTCAGGAAATGCCATATGCCAAGCTTCTTTTGTTCATGTTCAATAGAGATCAAAGTGTAGAAAAGAAAAAAAATTTTTTGCTTCAAGACAGGTGAAGACTATTTTTCTATATGTTATGAGTTGCTGATGATCTCAAAACAACCTTCTGAGAGAATAAAACTAGATTGTATTGTTTCGTATCTATCCAGCTAATGTTTCTAATACCATTTGTCAAATTATTCTGTGGATTCAAGGTATTCTTAGATAGTTTTAATTGAGTGGGGCCTATATTCTATTACATAATGGCTTTACAAACATTAATTCTTTACGGAATACTTAGGAATACCAAAATATCTACTAAGAATTTCTGAATTTCATATCAATAGGAGGTTTAAAACTTGCTTTTAAAGAATAGATGACAAAAGAACTTTTTCTGTCACTCATCCATTCATTCATTCCTTCAAAACAAATGAATTGAATTACATCAGTTTTAGTTCTGAAATCAGGAATGATCTCAAGAAGTTTATTAGTAAATCTAGGGAATTTACTCATAAATGAATGTGAATACATACACCACAAGACATGCATCAAAGGAGTGGGTAAATACCACAAACATTCAGAGGGGACAATATTATTTCTTGTTAGTGTGATTGGACAGGTTTCACAGCAGGATAATTGATTTACTCTAGTGGTGATTAATGTGTGGTGGTGGGAGGGTATTCCAAGCAGAGGGAAAAGCACGATGTGAAAGTAGAAGAAGGGGTAGATAATATTCCAAGAAAGGAAAATGTTTCTAATTTGTTGTAGTATGGGAGACCAATGGAACATAGGGCTGGGGATAAGGGCAGAACTTGGTTACAGAATCCCTTGAATGCCAGGCTGAGTAATGCCCATTCTACAGTCAGTGGAAGAGTGTAATGTTGACAAAAGCAAAGCCTGCTGCTGTGTACAAGGTAGAGAATGAAGGCAGGGAAACAGATGAGACCTGAGCTTGAATGGTAACTAAGGGGCAGAGGAAGAGAAGACATTGTAGAGTGGATCAATTGGTCATGAGGAGGAAGAGAGAAGAGCTTATTTTGCTACCCTGTCTTGTGGGTTCACAGAGAGCAGGAGGACAGAAATGAGGAACTTAGAAGTTAAGAGAAGGAGCTAGTTTGTTGTGGAAATTCACAAGTATAGTTTAAAACTGATGAATGAATGAATCAGTCTATCTCATCATTAATTTATTTGTCATTGATTCAACACATTATATTTTTCCACATTGAGTTAGATTCTAAGGTCAGCAAGCCATTTGGCTGGAAAGGTCTTGCAGATCCAGTAGCTTTTCAAAAAGTTGTCAGCACATTTAAATTTACACTTCCTATAATTTGTTGACTATTTAACTGTAATATGAAAAGTCAAAGGAAACTACCCAGTAAAAAGTTTGCTAAGTCTTCACTTCCTGTGTGAAAAGTGACACTATCATTTGGGAAGGGAAGTTATTTTGGAGTGAGTTATACTGCTGAATAATCTGTCCTGTCTATTGTTTCAATGAAGAGAGTTGGGGCTTCACACTGAAGCTACTATCAATTGTGCTGATAATACTGGATATTTTTGAGGTATTTTAGGGAAGTCCTTATAGCAACAGCTAACTATAAGACTTTGAAAAATAGTTTTGTATTTGCAGCATTAAAACATCAGTTTCTTAATTTTTCCTCATTGTTCAACTTTTTCTAGTTGTGATTTGACTGTGGTTCAGACTCTTAATTTTCAGGTATTTACTTGTAAACTATTTCTGTTCTTTCCAGTCTTTATTTTTGCTTGATTATTCTGGCTGTAGAGGCTAGAAGGTAAAGCTCTTCTGGTAATAGAAATAGCTTGACCAGAGTCATTATATCATGAGATGAAATATGTGCAAGTTAATGCTGGGACACTTTGGTTGAGGATAAAGACAAGACAGGAAAGAAATCTCTAAAACTGCTCTAGGCACAACAGAGAAGCAAGCATCAATAAATCAGCACTTTGGGCTTGGAGAAACAATTGTAGGATACTATCAATTATTTCTGCATTCTACAGAGAACAGGGATTCATGATTTATGTTTCTCTGTTATGACAAGTCTTGGCTCTTCCACATGATGTGGTCCCAGGGAATCTCAAGCTTGGCAGTGCATGGGATGAGGCTGTTTGGACAAACTTAGCTACTTTCATCCTAAACCTTAGTTAAGAGATCTGTTGCGAATCAGGAAACATAGCATTTTTAATTTGTTTTATCTGTTTTCTCCCACCTTTGTTCAACTTTCTTTGCAGAAAATTGACCTGAGAAATGATTTCAGAAATGTCAGAAGACTCTATTCCATTTAAATTTTTTTCCAGTTTTATTGAGATAATAACATATAAGATTGTATTAGTTTAAGGTGTATAACATAATGACTTTATGTATGTATACATATTAAATGCAAAATAATTATCACAGTAAGTTTAGTTAATATACATTACTTCATGTTATTATTTGTGATGTAACACAAATTTTGTGTGATGAGAACTTTTAAATTCTTACATAATTGTCACCATGCTGTACGTTATATCCCCAGGATTTATTTATCTTATAACTGGAAGTTTGTATCTTTTGACTACCTTCAAATATTTTTCCCATCTCTCACTTCTAGTAACCACCAATCTGTCTTATGTTTCCGTGAGTTCATTATGTTTAGATTCCAGGTAAATGAGGTCATACAGTATTTGCCTTTCTCTGTCTTACTTCACTTAACATAATGTCCTCAAAGTCCATCCATGTTGTTGCAAATGCTAGGGTTTCCTTCTTTTCTATGGCTGAATAATATTCTATTATTATATACAATATTTTCTTAATCAGTTATTCATCAGTGGACACTGGGGTTATTTCTATGTCTCAGCTATTATGAATAATGCTATGGTGAACATGGGCATGTGGCTGTCACTTCAAGAGCCTAATTTCAGTTCCTTTGGATGTATTCTCAGAAATGGGATTGATGGATCATATGGTAGTTCTGTTTTTAATTTTTTTGAGAAACCCCCATACTGTTTTCCATAATGGCTGCATCACCAACAGTGAACAAGTGTTTCTTTATTTCCACATTCTGGCCAACAGTTGTTATCTTTTGTCTTTTTGGTAATAGCCATTCTAACAGGTGTCAGGTGATAGCTCCTATTTCCTTGTGGTTTTGATTTGCATTTCCCTGATGATCAGTTCTATTTGGTTTTGATTAGTCATTGAACAACAAAGATTTTCTTTATTCATTTAGTCATTCAACAAATATTTACTTATTGGGCCAAGCATTTGTCTTAGGTGGTGCAAGTTCAGCAGTGAACAAAACAAAGTCCTACTCTCAAGAAGCTTGGATTCTAGGGGAGAGATAGACAGGGCACCTTTCAGCAGAAGCATTTATAATCCAATATCAGGTGGAGACACGCTATGAAGAAAGGTTAGCAAAATGAGAGGATGGAGAGAGAAGTAATTTAGATATGTCCTGCAGGGAAGGCCTCATTTAAGAGGCTGAAATTGAAGCCAAGATCTGAATGAAGTTGGGAGTGAGCCATGTAGAGATCTGGAAGAAGAGAATTTCAAAGCAGAGGGCAAAACTAAGATTAGATACCTTTGCATTCTGGGTGTCATTTTTTTTTTTCTTGCCATATCTTTGCCATATTTTTCATCAATATCCAAATCATTTTGTGTACACAAAAAGTCCTGAAAAAATTATTTTTGTTGTAGTTGAGAAGGATGGAGGAGAAGAAGAGAGACACCAACTTGGAATGGACAGTGAAAAATGCAGAAAATGCAGAAATAACAGGAACATCACGCCCCAAAGACTGGCAGGCTCTGCTTAGTGTCTTGGATACTTTTGCAGTCTTGCCTTCGAAATGCACAGTCCAGATACCAAGGAGTTGTTCAACTACACTTTGATTGTAACTTGGAGCATCCAAATGCAGAATTAAGAATTACCCTAGACAGATCTGTTTGGCGGAATTTCAGTTAAGTCCTTGCCACCTGAAATGAAGCTTGGCTTTATGAGATAGGACTATGGGTGCAGCACTCAAAGACACTTGTGACTTCCTTTCTTCTTCACAGATCATCACTTAGGACTCGTGTTCTAAGGAAAGTGACCACCAGAACATTTATTTGTGGCAGGGATTGCATGCCAAGCAGCTGTCTAACTTTATTTCTTAAAAACCTAGCTACTCAAAATAATGCCAAAGCCGATGGTGGCAATAGTCTCTTGGAGTGCCATGTGATTAGGGCAGATTGTACTGATGTCTCTCACACTCACTCTTGGTTGGAAAAGGAAAGGAGTCATATGGAAATATATGAGTAGGTTGAGCCCCGGCATTGGTGCTCTTTCTAAATGACAAAATTTGATAAGAGGGGAGTGGCTATGGAGTAAAGGGATGGCTTCTTAGATTCCTGGCTTTAAGCCCAAGAAAATACACCAGACCACTAGGGTGGGAAACAACTGAGATGTCTTCCGTCTCCCAATCATCCCTTCCTTCTGACTATTGCCTAGTCTTGGACCATCTTAGTTCCATCCCTTTGGTCATCCATTTGCCTAATTTCATAAAGGACTTAAAGTGGTAGCATAGACCCATTTTTAGGAACTATGGGAGCCAGCATGGCAGAGCACACCATGAGCTAGTATTTTTGGATGCTGGGTAACCATCCACTTAGATATCAAAGGACAGGTTTTCAAAGTTATTTTGGGGAGGACTGGGTAAGCTGGGGGCTCTGAAGCTGTTCTCCACACTTTACTCTCCTACTCAGTTCAAGATCGTGCTTAAATGTTCCATGAGAGGCCAGTCTTTAAAAATGATTCATACCTTGTTATTTGATACTATTTTCTGTATTTATTAATGTCTTGTATTTATTACATGTTATCTCAGAACAAAGTATTCCTAAGTAACTTTTCAAAAAAAAAAAAAAAACAAAAACCAAAACCCCCAAACTATTATTCTTTTAAACATTAGCACCATATGTGGTAAGAACTGGTATGTATGAGGCAGCATAACATTATGGTTAGAGCCTTACTCTGCAATCAAAATACCTGGGTTTGAATTCCAGGTCCATCTGTAACCTGCTGGGTGATCTTCAGCATGTGACCTAACTTTTGGTGCCTTAGTTTTGTCAAATGGGGCAATACTAGTATC
Source organism: Phacochoerus africanus (assembly GCF_016906955.1). Taxonomy (NCBI): domain Eukaryota; kingdom Metazoa; phylum Chordata; class Mammalia; order Artiodactyla; family Suidae; genus Phacochoerus; species Phacochoerus africanus. Next base: position 164,737,727 of record NC_062544.1, on the reverse strand, counting down.
AATGTCAAAAGGTTATTATGAGGACTAAATGAAATAATATGCCAGGGCATGGAATAAGTCCTCAGTAAATATTAACTGTTATTATTAAGCACTAGCTAACTGCTAAGTACTTTAAAATACTGATTTCCATACTTTGATATGTAATCCATAAGTAAAACATTCTTGACTATAGTGCCTAATATATGCCTGTTTATTTATGAAGGAGATGTGGTACTATTGTATCAGTGTAATATGCACATTATAAAGCAACATCAAAGTAGAATTTTTAAAGGAATGAGATAAAATAAAATATAAAAAGTTCTTTGCACACCCAAGTGGATCATCTCATTCACTTCCTAATGTATACATGTACACCTAAACTTAAAGACCAATAGAATAGCTCATATTTTATTGAGTTTGTTTTTAACTATATTTGATATGTTTCTTGAAAAATTCTGCTCTTTCATGAAATCTTACTTTATTCTGAGTCTCAGCAGTACCAGTATGTACACAGGCTCTTTGACTGAGATAAAGATGTTCTGAGTGGCTGTTAGCTTTGTAGGAACATTCAGCCCCACCCCAAGTGACCCCATACTGCTATACTTCAGTATCTAGTTCTGTAGTCTCAGAGCTCCAGCTGGTGTTCTCCCACTGTATCTTAGCTGAATTGTAAGTTAATATTTCTATCTGTGGTGTTGGATTAATGTCCATCTTCTCATTAGACTATAGGCCCCAGGAGGACCAGGTCTGTCTGTGGTCATCTTGTATTTTCAGCTCACAGCAGGATGCTTGGCCCATGGCTGATACTCTGTGGACTCTGGCAGGTGAATAGATGATACAATGAAGTATCATTCTCCACTTGTCAGTTCTACTTCTCACTGCGGCTCTGTCCTGTCTTAGTTGCTGGCCATTTTATACCCAAGCATATATCAAAGATTTTTCCTCCAAGTGAAATACCAGGTCTCTGTGATTTTTTTTTTTTCATACAACCACACCTGTGGCATATGGAAGTTTCCAAGCTAGGGGTCAAATCGGAGCTACAGCTGCCAGCCTATATACCACAGCCGCAGCAATGCCAGATCTGAGCAGTGTCTGTGAACTACACCACAGCTCATAGCAACCCCAGATATGAGCAGTGTCTGTGAACTACACCACAGCTCACAGCAACCCCAGATCCTTAACCCACTGAGTGAGGCCAGGCATTGAACCCACATCCTCATGGATCCTAATGTCATTCCTTACTGCTGAGCCATGATGGGAACTCCTATGATGGTTTTTAGCTGTTGTTTTGGTTTTGTTTGTTTGTTTGTTTTTGCTACTCAGAGGGTTGACTTGCTGGTGGTCTCATTTACAAATAATCCAGTAAGGATAGAGGAAGAGGGAAAAAGGAGGCTAAGCACAGGAGAGACAAACAGAGAGGGAGAAAAGATGGGAGGGAGAAAGATTTCTTATCAGACTTTGAGTTGATAAAACCTAAAATAGATCTTTCAATTCCTTTCCCTTTTGCTTTGTTCCTTCTAAAATATTAAACTGTGGCAAGAGTGCACATTTATCATGCTAGTCCCCAGAGAGTAGTTATATAAGGTTCCATCAAACTGCATTTCCTGGTTCTTCCTTAAGGTCATTAAGAGGCTCCTCATTAGTAGCTTCTAGAGCCTGAAGGTGGGATATGCATTAGTGGCACAGGAGGGGTGGGAACAATCAGAAGGGGTGGGAACCTTAAGGAAGCTCTGCATTTAGCTGGCTTGTCTCCTGATGCCGTTTAAGCTTGTCTTGAGGTAGAGGTCTCCTAGATGCTCCTCTCAGATCCAGTTCTAATGTTAAGGCTAACTGGACATGGTCTGCTTTACAGAGTTCTGCCTCAGGTTGGGGTGTGTGGATCAAGAATATTCTGCAAACTCAGGTACTCTTCACTGTTCTTTCTGACTGTTGGGTTCCTAGAGGACTCAGAGATGGAGTTTAGTGATTAGAATGGTTAAGTGCCCTGGAGAGCAACACCTTGTGAATGGGAGAGGCAGGAAGCCTGAGTGGGCCAGGGGAGAAGTTAAGCTGTGATGCAGGCCCAATAATTTTGTCTAACTCCTTGGAGTTAGAATGGCCCTAGAGTCATCCCCAGGTGGACTGAGATGGCCTGGACTCTAACATACCAAATCATTCTGTGCTTGGTTGTGCACTACTCTGGAAAGGGCGTGGCTTGGGGTGAGGTGGCTCTTTTTGGTCTTGGCAGTCTCTGAAGGAGCTGACGGCATTCCAGGCAGCAGAGATGGCGAGGCCTTCATTGAAGAGGAATCCTAGTATCCAACACATTGACTCTTGCGTGGGAGGAAAAGGCTTTCTTTCTACCTGTCCATGTTTTTGGCTAGGACATCTGTAACAAAAGGCAGATTAATAAGAGGAAAACAAACAACTTTATTAACATGTTTATTTCATATAAACCTAAGAGAAATCTAGGGAATGAGTAACCCAAAGAGATGGTTTAGATTTCAGTCTTCAATACCATCTTCTGCTAAAACAAAGAAAAGTGTGTTGGGGAGACAAGTTTTAAGAAGGTGACCAGGAAATGTCTAATAAACAAGGGTAAGGTTATCGTGCAGATTTAAGTCTGTGCCTTTTTTATTGATAAGTTTCTTCTGATTTAGAGTTATCCTTCTCTTCCTGTTACCAAGTAGGAGACATTTTTACAAACGGAGGTTTCTTTAATGTAAATAGGTAACTTCTTGCCTGTTTTCAGAGCTTCTCCTCTGCTGCTGTTTCTCAAAATAATCAACTCAAAATAATTATTATGCTCCAAAGGTGTATTTTAGGGGGTTATATTCTGGTCTTCTATACCCTCCATAATCTGGGAGCTTTATATAGGTTGTATGATCAAGAGGAGTACTCAAATGATGGATTAACACATAGTTGGAGTAAATAACACAGTGGAGCGCTAGAGCAGCTTGTCCCTCTCTGAGAGCCGATTATTAATTAAATATCCAGGCATTTTGCAAGCCAGCTGCTAAAACATTAGCAGCTTGAAATGGGCCATGACAGGAGTATTTAGATCACAGAAATTGTCAAATGCTGCAGACGGGGTTTGTGGGCTTTTTTTTTCCCTCCAGAGAGATAATTTACCAGTACACTACTGAATATATGCTTATATCATTCCACTTTTAGGAGAACTGGAAATATCCACACATCTCACTTTTCATCTCACAGGAAAGTTCTTTCCCACATGATGATTATCTTAAAATTCTACTGTTAGATCTTCATATCTTCAATTTGAACTGACTGCCTCTAAGGTGGTATAGAGAAATGTGTAAGAGTTTTGTCTTAGTGCTGTTGGGAAGCTATAACAAAAATACCTTAGCCTGGGTAACTTAAACAAAAAACTTTCATTAAGTTTTAGAGGCTGGAAAGCCCAGGATTAAGGCACCAACGTATTTGATGTCTGGTAAGAACTAACTTCCTGATTCATAATTGCCTGTCTTCCTGCTATATGTCCTTAGGTGGTGGAAACAATGAGAGCGCTCTCTCAGCTTTCTTTTATAAGGGCACTAATCCCATTTATGAGGATTCTTCCCTCATGACATAATCATCTCCCAAAGGCCTCACCTCCTTGTACCAAGGAGGTGGTTAGATTTCAACACATGAGTTTTGAGGAAAACGAGTATTCAGTCTATTGCAGTTTTGCAGTTAATACTTGGGCTGAAACATATCTCTGCCACTTCGAGCATTGAGACCTTGGAGAACTTCTCATATATATATTTTTTAATCTATAAAACTGAGATCAATGTAAAATAAATGAGAAAAAGTTATGATTAGTGTAAATATTACTGTACTTCCTTAACATCTGCCCTTGGCAAGCATGGATTTCCTCTTTGGGACAAAGTTTGAGGTGGGCATGTTGGGGGAAGTTTGTTGTTGTTTTTTAATACATCATTTTTAAGGTGAATGCTCTGTTTGAAAAACACATCATTTTAATTTTAAATCAAGCTGTTTGGCATCTATTTTCTGCTGATTTCAGCACCTCCCTCCACTTCCCCCAAATCCCCTCAAGCATGCCTGCTGTGCCTGTGGTCCTTGCTGACTCAGCCCTTCCCTATCCAGCTTCCCCAGGCCAGTTGCTCCCTGGTGAGGTCTTGTGATGGGGAAGCTGCACGCAAATTCAGAAAAATTGTAAGGCAAAAAAGAAACTCTGGGGGATTGTGATGCTCCTGTATATTCTGAGGTCTGGAAAGCACAGTTTCTTTTGCCTATACTGTAAAGATTGGCCAAGATTGAGATCAATTCCAGATTGAGGGGAAAACTACTCTTTTTAAAAAAAAATTTGTAATGATTTTTATTGTCCATTATAGTTGGTTTACAGTGTTCTGTCAATTTCTGCTGTACAGCAAAGTGACCCAGTCATACATGTATATACAAATATATATATACACACATTATTTTTCTCACATTATCCTCCATCATATGCCATCATAAGTGACTAGATATAGTTCCCTTTGCTATACAGCAGGATCTCATTGCTTATCCATTCCAAATGTAATAGTTTGCATCTTTTAACCCCAAACTCCCAGTCCATCCCACTCCCTCCTCCTCCCCTTGGCAACCACAAGTCTGTTCTCCAAGTCCATGAGTTTCTTTTCTGTGGAAAGGTTCATTTGTGCCATATATTGGATTCCAGATATAAGTGATATCATAAGGTATTTGTCTTTTTCTGACTTAGTATGAGTCTCAAGTTCCATCCATGTTGCTGCAAATGGCATTATTTTGTTCTTTTTATGGCCGAGCAGTATTCCATTGTGTATATGTACCACATCTTCTTAATCCATTCATCTGTCAATGGACATTTAGATTGTTTCCAAGTCTTGGCTATTGTGAATAGTGCTGAAATGAACATGTGAGTGCATGTATCTTTTTCAAGGAAAGTTTTTTTCCAGATATATACCCAAGAGTGGGATTACTGGGGTGTATGGTAGTTCTATATATAGTTATCTGAGGTACCTCTATACTGTTTTGCATGGTGGTTGTACCAATTTACATTCCCACCAACAGTGGAGGAGGGTACCCTTTTTCCACACCCCCTCCAGCATTTTTTCTTTGTTGACTTTTTAATGAGGGCCATTCTAACAGGTGTGAGGTGGTAACTTCATAGCAGTTTTGATTTGCATTTCTCTAATAATTAGTGATGTTGAACATTCTTTCATGTGCTTGTTGGCCATCTGTATATCTTCTTTGGAGTGGGAAAACCACTTTTGATGCCCAGGTTGTGTTGGATGTGTTTCCTTTTGCAATTCTCAGCTGGGTACTGAGGAATGAATACTCTTGATGAAATGGAGGACCAGGCTTTTTACATCCACAGGTTATTTTCTCTTCCCCTGATCATAACAAGCCAGGAAATCCCCCTATCATGTTAATACCACAGCTAATAGGGGTAAGGGGAGGTAGACAAGCCATACAGCAAAGGGCAGGCCCAAAGGGGAGCACAGCCAGCCCAAATTATGTGTGGGCAGTTAAAAGTCCAGGAGGCTGGATGTCTAGGGTCAAGGAGTAGGAAACCATATTATTTGATTTTCAAACTGGAACTCTGTTTTTTTTTTCTTTTTGTCTTTTTGCCTTTTCTAGGGCTGCTCCTGTGGCATATGGAGGTTCCCAGGCTAGTGGTTGAATTGGAGCTGTAGCCACGGCCTACGCCAGAGCCACAGCAACGCGGGATCCAAGCCACTTCGGTGACCTATACTGTAGCTCACGGCAATGCCAGATCCTTAACCCACTGAATGAGGCCAGGAATTGAACCTGCAACCTCATGGTTCCTAGTTAGATTCATTAACCACTGTGCCACGATGGGAACTCCAAACTGGAACTCTTGAGAGTGAAAGGGAGCATGATAACTAGGAAAGGTAAACAGGAAAACAGGTATTATCTGGGACTGTTCTGGTCAAACCAGGGTATTTTTACCTCAGTAAAGGGTCACAAAGTTAACAGAGGTAAATCCACATGTCAAAGAATCTTATGCAGAAACATAAGAGATTCTCTGGCCGTCAGTGTCTAGGTGCTATGTCAATCATCTGGAAAACCTAAGTGGTCTTTATGTATTTGTAGCTAATCAGGACACATCCAACAGTGGAGTGAGTAAACTGAACCCATTGGTGGATAGCAGATGGAATATTTTAGTTAAGAAGGCAGTCCCTGGCACCATATTATTGGTTCAAATGCTGCTTACCAGCTGTGTGATGTTCGTGAGATAATGAATTTCCCCATGCTTCAATTTTCCCATTTGCAAAATGGAATATTCCTAACTAAATTGTAGGGTCATTGTGAGTTGCAAATGAGAAAATACATGTAAAGCATTTAGAACAGTCTTGGCAGCTCACAGTAAGTGCTTAAGGTATATTAACTCTTAGTTTTATTATCATATTGTTATCAACAAAGCAATGGACTCACAATTAGAAGCTAGGGCTTAAGTCTAAATCTTGCTGCTTATAAGTTATGTGACTTTGCAAAGCTCCTGTAACTCTCTGACCCTTTGTTCCACCATTGTAAAAATGGGATGTTCACAATACTTATCTCAAAGAGTTGTTGTGAAGAAAAACAAGTCTATGTATGAAGACACTTTTAAAACTATAACAACCTTATGGAAATGTCAGTTATTTTTATTATTAATTATTGTTATGATTAATTATAATAGGTAACAGTACCAGTCTATAAGTGAAGACAGACCCTGAACTTCAACCTTAAGCTATAATGACTGTACATTCTCTTTTCCAAGATAGTTATTATTTCCACTTAATCTTGCCGTTATTCCATGAGGCGAACAGATATTGCCCCCATGTTTTAGAGTTGGAAACTGAGGCTCTGAAAGTTTATGTGACTTGGTCAATATTGACCTGTGGCAGAACTGGTCTTAGGACCAGGTCTTCTGACTCTGAGTTCATTGTTATTTGCACAACTCCATTCTACCACACTAAATATTTATAATTACATAAATCTTTTGTTCTCAATTCTCTACTTAAGTTTGCGTGGGTTTGTAGACATCACCTATCTCCAATGAAATACCAGTGTTTATATCTGTCATTTTTGTATATATTAAGGATCACAATAGTCTGACTTCTGGAATTTTAATTGCTTGAAACGTTACCATAGTTTTGTGGTATAGTAGTCTCACAATTTCTCAATGATAATTTATGATTATTATATATTATTATAAATAAATATATTTACAAATATTTTACTTATTTTTTATGTGGTTTAAATCAGATGGTCTCTAAAACTTTGTAATTTTATTCATTGTTATAACCTAAAGCTTCCCTCAGGCTTTTAGAAATTTAAGGTAAACAACCAATTATAAAACTTTATAAAACTTTATGAGAAAATATACAACATCAGGATAGGGGAAGACTTTTTTTTTAAAGAAATTACCAAGTGTTGAATCAAAGTGAAAATGGATTAAATTTCACAACATTAAAATTTTAAAAATTGCATGAAAAAGACACCATTGATAAAGTTAAAAGACAACATTAAAAAGTTTAAAGAGGTCAGAGAATGGAAGAATATATTTGAATTGTAAGTAACTAAAACAGAATAGTAGCCAGATTGTATGAAGAGCTAATAAATAAGAAAAAGCCATGCTGAGTAAAAAGAAGTGATCCAAAAACTCAGTAGAGCGATATCACTAAAGGCCAGTAAACAAGGAAAATATGCGTATTTCATTGGTAATGAGAAATGCAAAAAAAAAAAAAAAACCCAATAATGTAGTATCAGTTCATACTTATCCATTTGAAATTGTCAGTACTGAGTGTTGGCTAGAATGTGGGGAAATACTCCTATACTCTCCTTGGAGTATAAACTAATGTAATCACTTGAAAGGCAATACCTGCTAAAGTTGAAGATTCCTAGACCTTATCATCCAGCAGTTCTATGTCTAGGTGTTTTCCATTTCTAGAGAAATTTGCATAAGTATGCAAAGGCTTAAGTACAAGAATACCTAATGCATTATTTTTAGTCATAGTGAAATCCTATATAGGACTCCCCAGCTGGTGTGCTGATGGGTTACAGGTGTGCTGTGAGTTATCAATCTCTTCATCCTCAGCTGAGGATGGTCAGAGTTCCAGTCTCATCCTTTGAGCACTCATCCTTAGTATCAGAAGACTAATACTCTCGCCCCCACTTTACCGCACTGATCCAATATATTTTCCGTGTGTGTTTCATGATGGCAAAAATGCTGGGATGTACCATTCAAAGCAGCAGTCACCTCTGTACCTATAGCTGTGAAGCCAGGGCAAAGAAAGTCATCCCTCACTAAGTACATACAGGAAATCCTTCCAGTCCCCACACTTACTGCCACTAAGTTCTCCTCCCTGGCCTCCCCAGAGGCAACTGATAGTGATACACACACACACACACACACACACACGTATATGTATACACACACATACACATGCATATAGAATACATAATATACAATTATATATATATACACATACACACACACATATAAATAATATGTAGGTAAATATTCTACATGCCCACCTTTTTTTACACAAATCATGGAATAGGCCAAATACATTAACAAATTCACCCCAAATCTCAATGACTTAACATAATATAAGTTTATTTCTTGCTCATGTTCAATCCAGTGAGGCCTTTTGGCCAATGAGGGGAGCACTGCAGTCCTCTCCAAGGACCGTTAATCATTCCCAGCTTCCTTTAATCTAGTGGCTCTGCCAGTCCCTAGTATTTAGGACATCTGCCAGATGTTCTACATGAGCTAAAATGGCAGAAAGATAGAGTATGTGAAAGAGCTAGGGGATTTTTAGGGACCAGGCTTGGAAATTATCTATACTACTTTGATCCATATTCAACTGGCCAGATCTTTGTCATATGGCCTCACTCACATGACTACAGAAATGTAGTATAGGTATCTGGCCAGGACAAAAGGGAAATGGGGTGTGGTGAGCCCATAGCAGTTTTTGTTACACATGCTAGACGGTTGTTTTATACCTTGCTCTTTTAGCTAGAAAATAAATTTTAGAAATCAGCCGTATCAGTTCATAGACAGTTTCTTCAGCCTTTCTAATAGTGGCATATTATTCAGTTTTATGGGTTGCAATTGACTGTTGAACAACACAGGTTTGAGCTGAGTGAGTCCATTTATATGCAGATATTTTTCAGTAGCAAATCTGCAGTAGTATATGATCCACAGTTGCTTGAATCCTTGGATGAAGAGCCATGGACAAGGAAGAACTGCAGAAAGGCAAGAGCCTTATGTACAGAGGTACGACTAGTTGTATGCGAATATTTGACTGCATGGGGGTTGGACACCCCAACCCCTACCTTGGTCAAGGGTCAGCTGTATATCATTGTTTATTTAACTGTGATACCAGTAATTTTTTTATTTTATTTTACTTTACTATTTTATTCCATTTTTTAATGGCTATACCCATAGCATATGAAAGTTCCCAGGCCAGGGAATTGAATCCAAGCCTCAACTACACTACAGCTGTAGCAACACTGGATTCTTTAACCTACTGTGCTGGGCCAGGAATCGAACCTGAACCTCTGTAGTGGCCTGGGCTGCTACAGTCAGATTCTTAACCCAGTGTGCCACAAGCGGGACATCCCCAGGATTTATTAATACCATGATTTATTTAGTCCATGTTTCAGTGATCCTCAGTGCTTTCTCTTTTTCCCTTTCATTCATCTGTAATGAATGCTCTTGTCCTTAAGTGATTCCACACATGTGCAAGTATATCTGTAGGAAAGATTCTCAGATGAGGTATTGCTGCATCAAATGGTATGGATATTTGATTGCTAAATTACCCTACTAAAAGGTTATATAAATTTATATTCCCAATAGCCATTTTATTGTTTAATCCTGCTATGTGAAATATCTCTTCTTTTCTCTATGTTTGAATAAATGCAATTTCAATTCATTTCCTCTTGGTCAGAGAGAGGTTCGTAGTCTGGGTAGTATCCATATGCCAGATCTTAACCTCCTCCTCCATCCCTTAGGCGGTGTTCATTGTCTGCTTCTGTTCTCCAAGTGTGCCTTGTGCCTCCAATCCTTGCTCCATTATTTCAACAGTTTCTTTCATTTAGATTCAGGTCAGTGAGCACTTTTTAAGAAACAATAAAAATTGGGTACCAAGTACAACCATTTATATCTATTATTACATATCCTCAAAAGTAACTCTAGAAAGCAGGTCCATTTTACAAATAAGGAGACTATGGCTCAAGGAGATCAAGTTAATGAACTAAGACCATCTAATTACTAGGTGGTATATTTCATCAGATATTTTAAATTTACATTCTTATTTCTCCCTCTCTAGTGCTTCTCACATCAAAGCATGACTTAGGGCAGAGGAAAGGAAGCACATGCCCTTGAGCTGACTCTAGATACATCCCAAAGCTGCCTGTTTCGAGATAGCTAAGTTTTCTTTGAAGTCTCTGACTTATATTAAAAATGCATTAAGATTTTGAATTTCACTTTTTAATTTATCTGAATTTTAAAAATTTTTAAAATATTTCAGATTACTTTACTTGCTATCAAGTGTAACTGAAATTCCAGGAAGCTACTAGTTTCCTCTGTGGCTTTAAAAATCCTGGCCTCCTCTTTATAAATATTGGGGTTCTTTATATTACATGTGGTTCTTTATATTACTGCCCATAGATGAGCTCCTACATCCTTCAAAACCCAGCTCATATTCTGCTTTGGTATCAAGTCTCCCTGCAGGGTCAGCAAGCCTAGAGTGAGGTCTCTGTCCTAAAGAACTCTGAATTACAGTTCAGCCCCATGCCTCATACTGAAACTGCACAGTGTCTTTCCTTCCTTTGACTATGACCTTCATGAATTCAGTCCGTCTATCATATATCTTCAAGAAGTTTGCAGCAGAGAAGAAGCTTGTTACATTTCTAATGAACAAAGCATTGAAAATGAGTGAACACATTGTGTTAACCATTTTTACTTTTCCAGAGAAATCTGGGATTGCCAAAATAATGAAAACCTACTTCTGAAGTCCCAGCTTCTCTTAAACACTTTTCAGTCTTGCTTTAAGTAGTTGTGTCAGTCTGGTATTCCCTTGAAAAGCACACATTCAGTTTACCCATGCTTATACACCCAATTCCCAATGATATCTCTGTCACAGTTATTGATAATGGGCATGCCATTCATTTCTTCTTCTGTATCTGAAAATTGGGGGTAATTGCATTTGCCAGCTACCACTCAGGAATGTTGCTGGAGGTGATGAAACAATGTTTTAAAAAGACCTCTTTGGAAGTAATATGCCACATAAATCATAGTCCCCTATTCAAGTTGTTATTTTAGTGCTTATTTATTTAGTGGTTGCATAGAACACTGATATTTCTTCCCAGATAATTCATATTGAGTTGCTAGATGCATTAATACTCAGGCCCAAACAGAATTTTGTATTTATAACCTTCTCATGAACTTTAAAATTAACCTTGGAATCTTTCCCTTCTACTCTTGAAAGTTTTCAAGTTGACTGCCTCTATGAATATATATCTGGCTCTTCCTATCCAAGTACTTATGCATAATGCATATTATGAGAAAATAGAAAAAAACTACTCTGTGTCTTTGATAGTTGAACATATTAGTATTTTTCTGTCTCATATTACCTGGTATTTTAATACTTGAACCCCAATATTTAAAAATTGTTCTCTTGGGATAGACCATGGTGGAAGATAACGTAAGAAAGGGAATACACACACACAAACACATATGTATACATATATATGAATGACTTGGTCACTTTTCTGTGTAGCAGAAATTGGCACAGCATTGTAAATCGACTATAATAAAAATAAAATAAATAAGATAAATGCTATATGATATCACTTACATATGGAATCTAATATATGGCACAAATGAACCTATACACAGAAAAGAAACAAACTCATGGACATGGAGAACAGACTTGTGGTTGCCAAGGGGAGAGGAAGGGAGTGGGATGGATTGGGAGTGTGAGGTTAGTAGATGTAAACTACTGTATTTGAGATGGATAAGCAGTGAGATCCTGCTGTATAGCACAGGGAACTATATATAATCACTTGCGATGGAACATGATGGAGGTTATATGTGAGAAAAAGAATGTACTATATATATATACAAATGAGTCACTTTTCTGTACAGCAGAAATTGACAGAACATTGTAAATCAACTATAATAAATTTTTTTTAATTCCAAAAAATGCATAAGTAAAACTCTCAGCTTTCAGAAGTTCCCTTGTGGTGCAGTGGGTTAAAGATCTGGTATTGTCTGGCTTGGGTCGCTGCTGTGGCGTGGGTTCAATCCCTAGCCCAGGAACTTCCACTATAGCCATGGCCAAAGGAAAAAAACAAAAAACAAAAAAACTCAGCTTTCATAAAGCATCCTTAATTCTCCCATCTCAGAGTCTCAGATCTGTTGCTCCAAAGAAGCCATTCTTTATATAGGATGATAGACCATCTAGAAACTGAATGGTTTTAATTTTTTAATTCTATTAACTCTTTATAAATACATGACCAATATTACTAGCCACGGAAAGTAAAAATCTCAGCCCCTCAGTTCCAGTAGCCTAAAATCCAACTGCTCAGTAGCTCATGTGGCTCGTGGCTGCTGCATTGGGCAGTATAGTAATAGAACATTTCCATCATCACAGAAAGTTCTATTAGACAGGGCTGGTCCATAAGATTTGTATCTTAAGACTAATGTATTGAGCTGAAATATTTTTAACTTTCTGCTCTTCCCTTTCACATCTGTCTTAGATTCCCCCCCCCATACTGTAATGAAAAATTTTAATTATTAGGGCCTTAAAAAACAGTCTCATCTTCAAAGCCGTGATTTGAACACAGAGTCTGAGGAGAAAGACATGTAGAACCACCATCTGGAGGTTGGTGCAGAGGCTGATCCAGCGATTTCTGAGAAATTGTCTGGGTTTGGAGTTACTCCCAGAACTCTGATTTAGCAGTTCCTAGGCTTATAGCAAGTCTGAAAGGAACACAGATCTGTTTTGTATATACAGATAAATCCTCATATGCTGCATGCCATTCTCAGTCTGCCAGTTTCATCTGCCTGCTCCAGAAAATATAATTCAATAGCACATTAGTTAACCTACATGCAGGGGATAGGGCATTCTGATTATTGGAATGTTCTGGTTGAGTGATTAACCTGATTTTTGCAGAAAAACTGCCGAGGCAAGGGATCTTCTATCCAAGATGTGCCACTGTAATTCTCTTCCAGATGATCACAGCTGCATTACTTTGCTCCTCCGGAACTCAGCAATATATCTCCTTGCTAAAAACTTTCAAATATGTAACTGATATACTCTCAAAGAGGCCTCAGAAAAATAGATCAATTATGGTGTTTCAGATAATCTTAGAAAAAAGAGTAAACTTAGAAGGAAAAGTAACACCTTTGCTCAAATGTTACACAGTTCATTACCTTCAAAAGTTCCTGACAGCAGGACAATTTCTTCAACTAGAATACTTCAAATTTTTAGTCAGACATTTTATTTTCTTTAATAATAAATACTTAAAAGTGGTTACTAGGTGTTAGGCAATGCTGAAAGGGCTTTACAAGTATTAATTCATTGAATTTTTATAACCACCTTAGAATTAGGTATCAGATTATTACATTTATTTTATTTTATCTTTCATTACTCAATGAATTTATTACATTTATATTTGTACAATGATCATCACAATTCAGTTTTATAGGATTTATATTTATTTTAAAGATGAAGAAATGAAGGCACAGAGAGCTATGAATGGGCCAAGCTGATCTAGCTGAATGCTTGCTGGTATAAGATGTTGTAGCATCAATGAGCAAATAACCAGGTTTATAAGGGGGCACCCAGCTGAGTCAGGTGACTCCTACTTAACTGCTCAATTAGGTCCAAAGTGAAAAAATGGAGTCAAGAAAGCCTTTTCTAATTTTTACTTAAGTAATTCTTCCTTGTGATGTGTAAGGTTATTAGATATATAGAATTCATTCCATTTTAATAGATTTGACTCTTGAAGGCAATTACTTTTTTTTTTTTCCAGTTTAGAAAATATATATTGAGCAATGGGCTAGCACCAGGAGGGATGAAAGCAATATGGAATTGACTAAGGCATCATTGTGATTGATCCTTGATAGGTTCCCAATTTTAATAGGGAAAATAGTCAAACAAACCAATAATCCTTTAAAATATGTTATGAAACATGCTGTAAGGCAGAGTATGAAGTGATGAAAAAACGTAGAAGAAAGAATGGTCAGTGTTGACTGCAGAAATCAAAGCGTGTTTCAGTGAGGAGTATCTTTTTGAGCTCCAGGTTCAGATATGAGTAGGAATCCAGGCAAAAAAGGGGAGGAAATTTGAAACTACAGTTGTGAAACCCATACATCTGAAAGATTTTGATGAGTACTATAATGGCAAGAAGGCCTAAGAGGTAAAATGAATGGTGGTGTGGGGGTGAGGGTGGGGAGAGAAAGAGAAATTGGGAAGAAGAAAATGTGTCTAGAGAAGGTTTGAAAAATGAAAAGAGCTTTCATTTTTAGACTACCCAGCAAATAGCAGATACTGCATATAAAAATTTCTACATCTCATTTCATTGTACTTCACACTAAGAAATTTTTTGCCAAGTTTATTTAAACATTTAAGGAAAAGCCAATAGGCAAATACTAGAAAAATCCACTTTCACTTTCAAACGTGTTTTTCCAGAGTCTGGAAAATATATTGAAATTTAGAATGGGATAAAGCAGGTAAAACTAAGACTAAATTTCTAAAAATGTTTTGTTTGGGAAAACTTTAAATAAATCCTTGTCAGAAGCTACAATTTTTGAACACTACCAATCCCCTTGACCAGAGAAAAAAAGAATAAGAACATTTAAAATATGAAGGATGACTAATCAAAAAAAAAGGAAAGAGTTTTCTTTGCCTAGAGAGGTTTTGCTGAGGTTTTTTTTTTTGTTGTTCTTATTAGCTACAGAATTGGAGTATAAGTTTTACAATTAAAATACTACTTTACAGTTAAATTATGAATTTCTAAGCTTGCATTTTCTCTTATTTTTCATCTCTGATAATTTAATAGCATGTTAATATGCCTCATACACCTTAGCAAAGATGACTATAACTCTTTAAAACCTGTTTTTAAGAGCGCAAAGGAATAACTTCCTAACTACACTTTTGTCTTTTCTGGCAGATGACATTTGACCCAGAAATCTTCTTCAATGTTTTACTGCCACCAATTATATTTCATGCAGGATACAGCCTAAAGAAGGTAACTATGGAGTGATCACTTTCTTCTTTTATCATTAAGTAGAGAATTTTGCCAGCACTGTTGAAAAAAAGCCAGTTATTTTGTACATTTACTTATTTGGTAAGAATATCATTATCTTAGATTTTGTGATACAGACTCAAATTAGACATGCTTAGCATTCTTCTAAACCTGCTCTGACCAATATACTGACCAAGAGCCACATGCAACTCTTAGGCTCTTGAAATGTGGCTAGTCTGAAATGAAGATGTGCTTTAAATGTACAATATGCACTGGATTTCACAGATTCAGTGTCAAAAAGAATGTAAAATATTTCAATAATGTTTTAGATTGATTTCATGTAGAAATGATAATGTTTTGCATATATTGGGTTAAATAAGACATATATTATCAAAATTCATTTTGCTTTTTAAAACATTTTAATGTGGCTACTACAATTTTTTAAATGATATATATTTCTTTGGGGCAATATTATTCTAGATGATTGTAACCACAAAGTTGTTAATTAATATTGAGTTTTTCCATTGGGGAGAAAATTCAGAAGTACTTTCCTAACATTCAGCTGTTGATTCTCACAGAGAGAAAGTCCAGTTTTGCAGTGTCTATATACTTGCCTGGCATTGCTTAGGTGCAGCCTGAATGTGCACATTTCCTAAATTAGTAATTCGCATCATGATTTAAGTGCTAGCATCCCCATTGCTGCAGAGTGAGGCTCTGGCCTAAATGAGTTTCGAGATACAGAGGTAGTGCAGCTGCTTTTCACTCCCCAACTCCAGAGGTTCCTGGGACTCTCCTCCCTTTGGCTTGTGGGCTCCAGCAGTCCTGGCTTGTTTAGCACAGATCTGATTTTTCTTGTGTACTCTAGGCTCCCTCTTGCTGTCAGTTCTGGCTACTCAGATCCAACTTAGAGAACTAAAAGGGAGTTTTCCTAGGCAAGCATTCGACAATTTAGAAGGCTGGATTTATTCCTGTCATCCTTCCTCATCCAAAGCCTAGTGTCATTTTGTGTGATTCATTAAAATAAACTGTTGTAGATGATTAAGGTTTTGCTTCATCACATTCAGAACAAATATAAATCAGCGATCCAATAAAAGTCGAGGCAAGTGAAGTCTTTAAGTATAGTATTTTTAAAGTGGTGAAGAAGTTCCAGTGGCAACAAAACTTTTTTAAAAAAAAAACCCTGTTTTCCTTGAATCATTTCAGAGTCCTGCATGGCCATTGCCCCAACCCTTCCCTCTCTCCTCAGGTCCAGCCAGTTCTGGAAGTAATTTCTCTAATCTTACCATGTCACCTTCCAGATGTATTTTTTCCCCTATTCTTGGAAACCTCTATGCTTTGCAGTATAAATCAGATAAACATTATTTGTATAATAAGGCCAGGAACTGAAATGTCAAAAATCAAGTTCGCCTAAACAGTGAGGAAAGGTCGGGCTATGAAAACTCATACATTTATTTTTTACTTCTTGTTACACTGAGAAAAAAAAATGCTGATATGAAATATAAATTTTTTTCTCCCCAGAGACACTTTTTTCAAAATTTAGGATCTATTTTAACATATGCCTTCTTGGGAACTGCCATCTCCTGTATCGTCATAGGGTAAGTGACATTCGGAGCTCAAGTTCCAGAAGGCTGTGGGTCCAGTGGTCTGTGGGAGGAATCGCACATCGCACATTTCCTGGACTCACACTGACTGGGTGAATTGTCGTTTTTTTCAGTATATCACATCTTTAAACATTTTTCTGACACAGTTTCAAAGCTCGCATGTCTTCTGACAAATACAAGGCTTCACATCAAAGAAAACTAGAATTAGATTGTTGGACTTTCTGAGTTTTGGACTTCTGACTTAGAATGTGGATAATTTGGCCTGAGTTATGTGAAGTACATTGCCTTTGGAGGGGGGGGGCTTAAATAACACAGATAAGCACATTGCATTCTTTTTTTGCATTCTTTTTTCCATCTTCTTTGCAAGACCTTACCTATATTTGACGGAAGTGTAAAAGTAACCAAATGTCAAGGGTTTCCTTTCTAAGGGGAAGTTTATAAGAGAGCAGTCTGAGACAGACATCTCCAAATATCAGCAGAGTTATTTAATGCCAGGATGGCTTTTCAGTCAATACACTGTCAAATGCAAACTTGTTTTTTTCTCATTATATTTTATTAGTTATGCTGCTAAGCTTCAAGTCTAACTATATAGACTCTGGCTTGCAGCTCATCATAAAGCAAAATGTGGTACAAAATGGTGAAGCCAATCCAATTCACTTATAATCCTATCCAATACATTAAATCTCCACTGCAGAAAACATGTTCAGCAGCTATGACTATGATGGTGTGGATGTCTTACATTTTCTGAAACAGCCAAGTCTCTACCCTGGAATTTTACTGCATACAGCTGTATGTCTCTAACACAAGAAACTGAATCTAAAAACACATGTTATTCACCCATCCAGCCTTTGCTTATGAAGTGTTTAGCATGTGTCATTGGAAGGCTAAGGAGCTATTATTATTTGGACCTGAAAGCGGGGATGGTTTATGTTGAATTCTCTGTTAAATTTTTATTGATTCAAGCCTAGAACAACTCAGGCTACATTATATAAAAGTGTCTAGCATGGTTAAGGGAGTGAGGAACCTGAGGATTTTAACACCTGTAGCTAGAAGCTTGCAGAGGTAGACTGGGGAGCTGCATAAAGTCTAGGCAACTAAGAGATCTACTAACAGTTTGTGATGGAGAGTCACAGTAGATTTGATCCTTCTCAAAGCATGTTCAGGGGATGGCTTTTCTGTTCTGTGGGTATGCCATAGCCAAATATTCAAATTTCAAAGTTGACAAGGGCCTTGCAGATCTGTATAATTAAAACCCTTCCTTCTGAAGATGAGGAATGTAACATCTTGAAAGGCCAATTATTTGTTTAATCTCATCATCTACAAGAAGCAGAACCTTTGTCAGGAAAAAATTCAGAACTTCTGCTCCTGGTCCAATAGGATGTATAATCCCATCCTCTTCATTGAGCAATTTCTCTTGAATTCCTTTACATCCCTAATCATTGTTCCTATACATTGATGCCAGAATCTGGTATGTGGGGACTCTTAATAGTTGTTTATCAGTTTATAGCAAATATTGATCTTTAGCAGTTCTATAATATGGAAATCTAAAGTTTATAATAGATCCAGATTCTAAACTTGTGGACTATGCTATATTTTATGGAATAATCAGTTTCATTACTACCCTGTTTCCTTTGCATAACTGATTTTAAGTATACTTAAGTGTATGCATTTATATAATATGCTTTTACTATCATTATAAATCTATACATCTATTTTGTAAAGCACAACAATGTACAGAGTGTGTGTGTGTCATACACATGCATTGTGTGTAATTGTTTTAAAAATTTTCAGTTCAAGAGACCTGGTGATACATATTTGCTGTAGTTGAGAAACTATTCTAATTGACTCTTAAGGCTGCAATCAATAATTTATAACAGAAAGTGATTTGAATAAAAAGTGCATCCCTGGCAAAACTTTTAGAACTATCTTCTTTGTTTGAACAACAAAAACTTGCAGGGTGCTTTCTTAATGTGGGTCGTTAGATTAAAATGCAGAAAGGATAGATAGTGTAAATATTTTAAAATTTTGTCCGCCAAGGTAAGGGAAATTTTTACAAGCTTTAGCTTGAGGGTAACAAGGTCAGATTTACACCTTTTTTTTTTTTTTGGTTTTTAGGGCTGCACCCATGGCATATGGAGGGTCCCAGGTTAGGGGTCTAATTGGAGCTATAGCTGCTGGCCTATGCCACAGCCACAGCAACTCCAGATCCTTAACCCACTGAGTGAGGCCAGGAATCGAAACCGCAACCTCGTGGTTCCTAGTCAGATTTGTTTCCACTGCGCCACAATGGGAACTACAAGATTTACGCTTTACAAAGGTTGTTCTGGTGGCCTTTAGAAGGACAAATTTTAAAGTGGGGAAAAGGCAGTGAGGGGACTACTTAAGAGGGAATTTCCTATCCTTCCAGGGTATGTTGGCAAGTGATGAGGGCCTAGTGTCAGGCAGTGGCAGTAAGGGTGTGTAAGGAGTCATCAACTTGTTGAAATCCTGAGAGAATGGGGTCATCCAGGGCAAGTGTGTGGAGCAAGAAGGGAAGGTATTTGGGCAACAGCACTATTTGAAGGAACAGAAGAGGTTCCCACAAAGGACTAAGAAGTACTGGGCCCAAGAAACAGGAAGCAAATCATCAGGGAATGTGTCTGGTGATCAAAGGAAGAGGTAGATGGAGGGTGGACCGTGTCTAACACATGAGAAGTCAAGTGGGGCAGGTGTAGGTCTCCCCTGGATTCAACCCCTGCAAGATGGTGGGTGACTTCACACTCAAATAGAGAAAGAATATTGACAGGTCCAATATTTTGGGGTACTGTATGATGAAAAACAATAATTTACTTTCATGCTGTTTGATCTCCAGGTGCAATTTCAGAAATCCCAAAGGAAAGGTATACACTTAAATTTTGACCAAACTGACTCTTTCATAATTGGGTGAATCTCGTTGTGTGAGTCACTCAAACTTAGCACTTAAACCTTAGAAAATGACCAGTTACATGTTTCTGATAAATTAATGATGTTAAGAACAACACAACAAACATTTATTAAGTACTTGATAGGTACTTTGGCCTTTTAAAGAGTATTTTACATAGATTATTTCATTTAATCCTCCAAGTAATCCTGTTAAGAAGATATCTTTATTATCCTCATAACAGTTGAGACAGCATAAGTTTGGAGAAAATAATACAGTGTAAGTAATGGGGCTGGTGTTAATAACTAAATAGTTTGGCTCCAGAGTCAAATACTTAATGTCAAAAATGTGCTTTACTTCTATCTATTAATATCATTAAAAATAACTTTAAAATATTAAACTAAAAAATAAAATGGTGTAAATCAGTCTGTATTTACTAACATGCCACATGCTTCTTCATTTATTCCCTTAGAAGTTCTCATACACATGAGAGATTTTTTTTTTTTAATTGGGGAATCCCATCCAAAAATAATCACATTTTTAAGGGGAAGAAGGGATACCTGAATTTATACTCATACTTGCATGGAATGGGAAAAGGAGGGCTTTAGGACAGTCAGTTAGATTAGACTCTGAGAATAATTTTATAAAGGAGGTAGATTCTGGGCACTCATTTAATGCAAAAGGACGAAGTAGTTGGATTTTCCATATTATTAAGTACATTAGTCGTGGTGGGTGTGCAGAATATGGTGCAAGTTTCCAAGTTGGACGGTAAATTTCGCAGAGCAATGTAAGAGAATATGGGAACTGAAAAGCTGGAGGGTGAGCTGACAGATAGCCATGGAGCCCAGGATCAGAAATTTATGAGAACGTGAAGGTCATGAAGAGTGATAGTGGAACATGAATGAAAACTCAGCTACTGCCCGTGGTCTTCCCATAGGTAAAGACTGGATCTAATCAGCCATAGGTTGGTTTTATTTTATTTTATTTTATTTTTTTGTCTTTTTGCTATTTCTTTGGGCCGCTCCCATGGCATATGAAGGTTCCCAGGCAAGGGGTTGAATTGGAGCTGTAGCCTCCGGCCTACACCAGAGCCACAGCAACTCGGGATCCGAGCTGCATCTGCAACCTACACCACAGGTCACGGCAACGCTGTATTGTTAACCCACTGTGCAAGGGCAGAGACTGAACCCGCAACCTCATGGTTCCTAGTCGGATTCGTTAACCACTGCGCCATGACGGGAACTCCCATAGGTTGGTTTTAGAGCTGGACTCAGATACTTTATATCTGAGATCTTGAGATCATTGAGTCCATTTAAATGATTTTCTTTAGTTTTATTTACTTCATTTTCTTTCAAAAATTAGATGTAAATCACCTTTTATATTACATGGGAGAATTTAACAATATCTCCCTGGCCAATAAAATCAAAGAAATCTTAAAAAAAATTTTTAAGGATAGATTTTTCTTAAAGAATTCAACCACTTTTTCTAGTCCTCTCCCTCCTTTTATCACTTAAGAAATATTTTAAATGCTGTTTTTAAATAAAACCCATGTTTTTCTCTATTCATCTCTCTACCTTTGGGGACTATTCTTTTATCTTTGACTTCATGTCTCCACTCTTACGGCAACACAGTTTTGTCATCACAGTGGCAACCTAACTAATGCTTACTGTCAGAACATACGTTTTTGTGTCCTAAGGATTCATTAGTAACCATAAAATGCTTCCTCTTTAAAAACAATGAAAATTATACCCTTTTAGTTACCTGATAATGAGAAATTAAAACAAATGCCACGACTTCAATAATATTTGAAAAAAGGAATGCAGATCTAAATGATGAAGAAAAGAGTGTATTTTAAATTTTAAGAATAGATCATGCTTTAAATCACATCCCATGTGCCAGACACTGACCTATGGTTTTTACACACATTACCTCATTTTATTCTCCCAGTGCCCCTATGAGATACATACTGTTGGTATACTTATTTCATATACAAGGATGCTGAGGTTGAGACTTGCTCAAGGTACACAGTAAGTAAATGGTAATAAATAACAGCCAGTCTGACTTCAGAACAGACACTCTTAGAATCTCCTGTCCTTCTCCTCCTTCTAAGATGATGCCTTACATTTCCTGTAGTGTTTTGCAATTAATAACTACATCTCCCAGTCAAACCAAATCCTCAGTAATTTCAGATTCTTACATTTGTTATTATGGCTAGCAACTATAAAAAAATCTGAATGTTTAAAAATGAGCTGTGAATATAATTGAAAAGCGGAAGTGGAGCTTGTCTTTTTTTTTTTTTTAAATTTTATTTTTGGCTTTTCGGCTTTTCTAGGGCCGCTCCCGCAGCATATGGAGGTTCCCAGGCTAGGGGTCTAATCGGAGCTGTAGCCACCAGCCTACACCAGAGCTACAGCAATGCGGAATCCGAGCTGCGTCTGCAGCCTATACCACAGCTCATGGCAACGCCGGATCCTTAACCCACGGAGCAAGGGCAGGGACCGAACCCACAACCTCGTGGTTCCTAGTCAGATTCATTAACCACTGCACCACAACGGGAGCTCCGAGGAGCTTGTCTATTCCTCCTGGAGGTATTGGAAGGATGGTATGAATCCCTTTTGCTTGCTTAGAGTTGTTGGTCTCTGGGTAACTCACTCAGGAAAATCTAGATTCAGAAATGGGAGGTTGTTTATATTATTCATTTCAACATTCCTCAGGAATACTGACTTTACTATTAGGCTTCTTAATATACCACAGAAGCATGCCTGACACTCTGACCTCTTGTATCATTGTGCCTGCTAACCTGGGGACCTTTAGGCCTAAGTGCCCATAGTGCTGGTTTTGGAATCACTATTTCTCTGTCCTTAAATGGGATAAGGTAAGGGGGGGTTCAATAGTCTTAAAATTCTGACCCCTAAACCTGGCAGAAGGGACAAGGGCCTGGAACCAAATCCTGAAGAGGTGCAGTCCATAGATGGAAGCCAAGCAAGATCTCAGTGCCTTACGTGCTAACAATGGAAAGAGAATGGCCTAGAGCAGAGTTGTTTTTGTTTTTTGTTTTTTGTTTTTGCTTTTTTTAGGACTGCATTTGTGGCTTATGGAGTTTCCCAGGCTAGGGTAGAATTGGAGCAGTAGCTGCCAGCCTATAGCACAGCAATGCAGGATCCGAGCTTCATCTGTGACCTACACCACAGCTCACAGCAACTCTGGATCCTTAACCCACTGAGTGAGGCCAGGGATCAAACCTGCATCCTACGGATCCTAGCTGGATTCGTTAACCACTGAGCCTCAAAGGGAACTCCTAGAGCAGAGTTCTTAATCCAGGAAACAGACCCTTAGAAGGTGCATAGAAAGACTTCAGGGAGGCAACCAACTCCCTTAAATTATCCACAAATTTTTTATGGGAGAAAGTCTTCATAGATTTCATTGTTTCCTCAGCTTTGCATGGGAATTACTGTTGACGGAGAACGAGTATGTTTTTCAAGAACCTAAACAGAGAGTTGGGAAAGGAAGGATTTTACATATCTCCATATTTAATTAGAACTAAAGAAATCTCTAGACTGTATTCAGGGTGGCCATAATAAAGTCTGGAAATACGCATGCCATTATTTTATCATGTACTATAATGTAATAAAAATAAACCAGCTATTACATATTTGTCTGTGTTCCCAGATTTGCTGGCCTTTCTGTATCCATACCTAGAAGTGGAACTTCCATGTGGTAGGGTCTAAAAATAAATACTCATTTTTACAAAATAATGTAAAATCATTTCCAAAGTAGTTGTACCAATTTTTCTTCTTAATTTTTTGGCAACCTAATCAGTATGAAATGAAATTATACTGTGGTCTGTTTTGTATTTCTTTGACTGTTAATGAAGTTGATTATATTTTCATATAACACCTGACCAAAGTTTCTGTTTCATTTTTCTAATCAGTTGTTTTATCATATTTTAATTTATTTGCCTGATTTCTTTATACGTTTTATATGGTAATCTGAATTTAGTTACATATGCCACAAATATTTTCTCCCACTTTGTGTCTTGTGCTTTTACTTTTTCATGATGTCTCTTAATGAACGGAATTTCTTAAATTAATGTAGTCAATTTATAAATTTTTTTCTTTTATGGTTAGCATTTTAAAAATTTTATTTAATAAATTCTTCCATATCCCAGAATCAGAAAGACATTTTCTTCTAAAGTGTTTTAAAGTCTGCCTTTTGCAGTAAGCCCATTTTCTGGAATTGATTTTTGTGTATAATATGAAGTAGACATCTAATTGAATTTTTCCTCTTCAAAGGGACAATTAATTATTCTAACGTCATTTGTTTTTTAACCCCACTTTCCCCCAGAATCTACTATGTCCCCTGTTTGATGTGTTGTGGTTTCTTTTTCTCAAGTACTCATTCTATCCGATTGGTCTGTAGTCTATCCTTGCACCAAAAACATACCCTCCTAATTATGATGGCTTTATAATAAGTCTTTATACCTTAAAAGGATACCCATCTTCATGAGCATTTTTTCTATTATTAGTGTTTTACTCTTGAATAGAAATTTATTCCAGTGTATATATTTATGAGTATATAGCTTTAACATTTATACATACATTCTTATATACTTTGAACATATTTGTATACCTTATAACCATATTTTTGAGTGTTTTCCTTAGTGTCCCACTTGCACATGTATACCAGGTATAAAAAATATTAGTAGCAACATTGTTCAAAATAGCAAAAACATTTCATTAAAAGGAGAAAAGGAAAATAAATTTATATTATATAATATTGCACAGCAGTGGAGAGCAATGAAATAAAATTGCTTATGACAATGTAGGTGAATCTTGGAAACATAAGATCAACAAATCATAAATGAACATCTCCTCAGAAAAGAAAATCATGGACTTGGAGAAAAGACTTGTGGCTGCCTGATGGGAGAGGGAGGGAGTGGGAGGGATCAGGAGCTTGGGCTTATCAGACACAATTTAGAATAGATTTACAAGGAGATCCTGCTGAATAGCATTGAGAACTTTGTCTAGATACTCATGTTGCAACAGAACAAAGGGTGGGGAAAAAAATGTAATTGTAATGTATACATGTAAGGATAACTTGATCCCCTTGCTGTGTAGTGGGGAAAAAAAAAAAAAATATATATATATATATATATATAAAGATCTACAAATCAAGCCCCATAAAATTACATGTAATATAACCTCATTTTTAAAATGATTTTTTTTCCATTATAGCTGGTTTACAGTGTTCTGTCATAACCTCATTTTTATAATGTTTGTAAACTATGAAAATTAAACAATATTGTATAAGCATGCATGCATACAGGTGAGAATGCATATGTGCATATGTATGTGTAGTAAATAAGGGAATTAAAAAAAAATTCAGCAATGTGGTAATTTCTGGGAAAGAGGGAAAAGAATGTGATGGAAAGAAACACACAGAAAGGGATAAGTTATTGGTAATATTCTGGCTCATGGCTTGGAGTGGGTTTCCAGGTATTCAATATACTGTTATAATTTGTAACTTGCGTACGTCTTCTCTACATTCTCTTTCATGTATCAACTATATTAGAAAGAAAGTAAAAGAAAAAATAAGTGGAAGGAGCTATTTAATAGTTTTATAAGTTTAAGCAGCTCGATTATACTGCTTACTTCAATTTCTGGGAAACCTGACTCTTCTATTGTTTCACTTTGTGTATGTGTTAGTAAGAATAACTCCGACTGGCAGGCAGTAACAGAGATACAAAGGCACCAAGAGTGTATTTGCCAGTATCCCCTGGTTAATTCTTATCAACCTATATTTTTCCTTTCTCCTATCTTCACCTTCTCCCTTCTTTCTCCCTTCTCTCTTCCCCTCCTTCACAACCATGTTTTTCTCTCTGTTCTCTGAGACTCCGGTCTGCTGTTCTCTGAGATTCCATTTTCAGTAGACTGCAACACAGCCAGAGCTGGGGAGGCAGCAGCGGGGGTGGGGGGGGGGTGGGGGGGCTGTGTTGAGTCAGACTAAAAGGCCCCACTCTCCTCTCACTCATTTACTCTCTGGATTCAGAGCTGGCATAGTAATAGTTGTCACTGGCATCAAAGAGAAAAATAAATACACCACTGCCCTGACACAGCCAAATAAGAAAATAAAATAATCTCTAATCTGTCAAGTACAGCCTGAGCTGCTTAGCGGTGTGGTTTCTCATATCCATATCACAGCAGGCATGGGCTCGTTTCCTGCAGCAAAGAGGAGAGTAAAGTTTATGAGGAAAAGAAACAAAAGATAGAATGGAGGGGACTGTGAAAACATCAGAGATGTAGTTTGGAGATAAAGGAAGTAAAGTCGTCAGAGCCACATATTTTAGACACCAATTTAGTCCCTCTGTCACAACCTTGTCGAGAATCAGAATGACGGGACAAATTCTGAAAGACTCAAAAAGGAAAGCAGATAAAATCTAACTCCAAATTAGGAAGGGAAATGTTGAAAGTCATGTAGAAGGAACAAAATGATTTGAGAGATGGTTGACATGAAAAAAGAGAAATGTGTAATAATAAAAAGTATAAAAATAATTGAAACATACTCTATTCTGAAAAAACATTTACCTGATCCATATCATCATGAAACAACTTATCCTAAAGGTTCTAACTATGGGTTTCCTTTTAAATTAAATATTCAAGTCTTGGAATTACCTAGTTTACCTTCATTTTTCAGCACCCTGGGGCACAAAGTCAAACGTTTTTCTTTTTATTTTTTTATTTTTTTTATTTTTCCACTGTACAGCAAGGGGGTCAGGTTATCCTTACATGTATACATTACAATTACATTTTTTCCTCCACCCTTTGTTCTGTTGCAACATGAGTATCTAGACAAAGTTCTCAATGCTATTCAGCAGGATCTCCTTGTAAATCTATTCTAAGTTGTGTCTGATAAGCCCAAGCTCCCGATCCCTCCCACTCCCTCCCCCTCCCATCAGGCAGCCACAAGTCTCTTCTCCAAGTCCATGATTTTCTTTTCTGAGGAGATGTTCATTTGTGCTGGATATTAGATTCCAGTTATAAGTGATATCATATGGTATTTGTCTTTGTCTTTCTGGCTCATTTCACTCAGTATGAGATTCTCTAGTTTCATCCATGTTGCTGCAAATGGCATTATGTCATTCTTTTTTATGGCTGAGTAGTATTCCATTGTGTATATATACCACTTCTTCCTAATCCAATCATCTGTCGATGGACATTTGGGTTGTTTCCATGTCCTGGCTATTGTGAATAGTGCTGCAATGAACATGTGGGTGCACGTGTCTCTTTTAAGTAGAGTTTTGTCCGGATAGATGCCCAAGAGTGGGATTGCGGGGTCATATGGAAGTTCTATGTATAGATTTCTAAGGTGTCTCCAAACTGTTCTCCATAGTGGCTGTACCAGTTGACATTCCCACCAACAGTGCAGGAGGGTTCCCTTTTCTCCACAGCCCCTCCAGCACTTGTTATTTGTGGATTTATTAATGATGGCCATTCTGACTAGTGTGAGGTGATATCTCATGGTAGTTTTGATTTGCATTTCTCTTATAATCAGAGATGTTGAGCATTTTTTCATGTGTTTCCTGGCCATCTGTATATCTTCTTTGGAGAAATGTCTATTCAGGTCTTTTGCCCATTTTTCATTGGGTGATTGGCTTTTTTGCTGTTGGGTTGTATAAGTTGTTTATATATTCTAGAGATTAAGCCCTTGTCGGTTGCATCATTTGAAACTGTTTTCTCCCATTCTGTAAGTTGTCTTTTTGTTTTCTTTTGGGTTTCCTTTGCTGTGCAAAAGCTTTTCAGTTTGATGAGGTCCCATGGGTTTATTTGTGCTCTAATTTCGATTGCTTTGGGAGACTGACCTGAGAAAATATTCATGATGTTGATGTCAGAGAGTGTTTTGCCTATGCTTTCTTCTAGGAGTTGGATGGTGTCCTGTCGTATATTTAAGTCTTTCAACCATTTGGAGTTTATTTTTGTGCATGGTGTGAGGGTGTGTTCTAGTTTCATTGCTTTGCATGCAGCTGTCCAGGTTTCCCAGCAAGGCTTGCTGAAGAGACTTTCTTTTTCCCATTTGATGTTCTTGCCTCCCTTGTCAAAGATTAATTGACCATAGGTGTCAGGGTTTATTTCCGGGTTCTCTATTCTGTTCCATGGGTCTGTCTGTCTGTTTTGATACCAGTACCACACTGTTTTGATGACTGTGGCTTTGTAGTATTTCTTGAAGTCTGGGAGAGTGATGCCTCCTGCTTGGTTTTTGTTTCTCAGGATTGCTTTGGCGATTCTGAGTCTTTTGTGGTTCCATATAAATGTTTGGAGTGTTTGTTGTAGTTCTGTGAAAAATGTCCTGGGTAATTTGATAGGGATTGCATTGAATCTGTAGATTGCTTTGGGTAGTATGGCCATTTTTACAATATTGATTTTCCCAATCCAGGAACATGGAATATCTTTCCATTTCTTTACATCTTTGATTTCTTTGATTAAAGTTTTATAGTTCTCGGC
Organism: Phacochoerus africanus; assembly: GCF_016906955.1. Lineage (NCBI taxonomy): Eukaryota > Metazoa > Chordata > Mammalia > Artiodactyla > Suidae > Phacochoerus > Phacochoerus africanus. The sequence goes on along the minus strand of NC_062544.1, from coordinate 164,709,519 downwards.
ATATAGGTCCTTTACCTCCTTGGTCAGGTGTATTCCGAGGTATTTGATTTTGTGAGGTGCAATTTTAGAAGGTATCGTATTTTTGTATTCCTTTTCTAATATTTCATTGCTGGTATACAGAAATGCAACTGACTTCTGAATGTTAATCTTACATCCTGCTACTTTACTGAATTTATTAATCAGTTCCAGTAGTTTTGGGGTTGAGTCCTTAGGGTTTTCTATGTATAGTATCATGTCATCTGCATACAGTGACAGTTTGATCTCTTCTCTTCCTATATGGATGCCTTTTATTTCTTTTGTTTGTTTAATTGCTGTGGCTAGGACTTCCAAAACGATGTTGAAGAGCAGTGGTGAGAGTGTGCATCCCTGTCTTGTTCCAGACTGGAGTGAGAAGGCTTTCAGTTTTGAGTATTATATTTGCTATGGGTTTCTCATAAATGGCTTTGATTATATTCAGGAATGTTCCCTCTATACCCAGTTTGGCGAGGGTCTTGATCATGAATGGATGTTGGACTTGGTCAAATGCTTTTTCTGTGTCTATTGAGATGATCATGTGATTTTTCACTTTTTTTTTGTTAATGTGGTATATGATGCTGATTGATTTGCGTATGTTGAACCATCCTTGTGAACCTGGGATGAACCCAACCTGGTCATGGTGTATAATTTTTTTGGTATGTTGTTGGATTCGGTTGGCTAAGATTTTGTTGAGAATTTTTGCATCTATATTCATCAATGATATTGGCTAATAGTTTTCTTTTTTGGTGGTATCTCTGTCTGGTTTTGGAATGAGGGTGATGGTGACATCATAGAATGTCTTTGGGAGTATTCCTTTTTCTTCAACCTTTTGAAAGAGTTTAAGGAGAATGGGCACCAATTCCTCTTTATATGTTTGATAAAATTCACCTGTGAAGCCATCTGGTCCTGGACTTTTATTTGTAGGGAGTGATTTTATGACCTCTTCAATTTCATTTCTAGTGATCGGTCTGTTCATTTGGTCTGTTTCTACTTGATTCAGTTTTGGCAGGCTGTAAGATGCTAGAAAATTGTCCATTTCTTCCAGATTGTCAAACTTGTTGCCGTATAGTTGTTCATAGTATTCTCTTATGGTTTTTTGTATTTCTGCTGTATCCGTTGTGATTTCTCCTTTTTCATTTATAATTTTGGTTATTTGGGTTCTTTCTCTCCTCTTTTGAGTGAGTCTGGCCAGGGGTTTGTCCATTTTGTTCACCTTTTCAAAGAACCAGCTCTTGGTTTTATTCATTTTCTCTATTGTTTTTTGAGTCTCTATTTTATGGATTTCTTCTTTGATCTTTATAATTTCCTTCCTTCTGCTGACTTTAGGCCTTTTTTGTTCTTCTTTTTCTAATTCATTTAGGTGGAGGGTTAAGTTGTCCATTTGGGATCTTTCTTCTTTTTTGAGAAAGGCCTGTATTGCTATAAATTTCCCTCTGAGCACTGCTTTCGCAGCATCCCATAGATTTTGAGAGGTTGTGTCTTCATTATCATGTGTTTCAAGGTAGTTTTTAATTTCCTTCTTGACTTCCTCATTGACCCATTGGTTTTTTAGTAGCATGTTGTTTAGTCTCCATGTAGTAGGTTTTTTCTCTTTCCTTTTCCCATGGTTGATTTCTAATTTCATGGCATTGTGGTCAGAGAAGATACTTGAGATAATTTCTATGCTCCTAAATTTATTGAGATTAGCTTTGTGTCCCAATATGTGGTCGATTCTTGAGAATGTTCCATGAGCATTTGAGAAGAATGTGTATTCTGCTTTTTTTGGATGTAGGGTCCTGAAGATATTAATTAAGTCTAACTTTTCTATTGTTTCCTTTAGGCTCTCTGTTGCTTTATTGGTTTTCTGTCTAGAGGATCTGTCCATTGATGTGAGGGGGGTATTAAGGTCTCCTACTATGATTGTATTCTCATCAATATCTCCCTTTATGTCTGTTAATATTTGTTGTATGTATCTGGGTGCTCCTGTATTTGGGGCATATATGTTGACGATGGTAACATCCTCTCCTTGGATGGATCCCTTAATCATTAAGTAGTGTCCTTCTTTGTCTTTCTTTATGTCTTTTGTTTTAAAGTCTATTTTGTCTGATATGAGCGTTGCGACTCCTGCTTTTCTGTCATGTCTGTTGGTGTGAAATATTTTTCCCCACCCTTTCACTTTCAATCTATATGTATCTTTTGTCCTGAGGTGAGTTTCTTGTAGGCAGCATATTGAAGGTTTTTGCCTTTTTATCCACTCAGCCAGTCTGTGTCTTTTGATTGGGGCGTTCAGTCCATTGACATTTAAGGTGATAATTGATAGATGATTATTTATTGCCATTTGAACCTCATGTTCCAGTTGATTCTATGGTTCTCCATTCTTCCTTTCTTTTTTTTTTTTTTTTTGGTTGGATGGTCTCCTGTTATTATCTGCTTGAGTGTATTTTTTTTTCCATTTTTTGCAAATGCAATATTTGGTTTTGGCTTGTGGTTGCCCTGTTTTTTAAGTATGCTAACCCCTTCCTATATAAGTGTGTGTTAGCCTGATGGTCCTGTAAGTTCAAACACTTCATTAGTATATTAAAATTAAGAAGAGAAACATACAAACAAAGAAACAAAAAGGGTTATTTCCTTCCTAACATCCCTTGCCCACATTTTATGGTTTTGATGACTCTTTTTTATTTTTTTCTTTTTAATTTTATTTTGTTTGAGGCCTGTTCATGATTAAATCTGTATGCTGGCTTATTTGAGTGACTGCTCTCTGATTGCAGTTTCCTCAGTCCTAGTTCTTCCTCTTCTTCTTTTTTTTTTTCTTTTCTTTTTTCTTCCCTTTCCTTCCTTTCTTTTTGGTTTAGAGAAGCCCTTTCAATATTTCCTTTAACCTGGGTTTTGTGTTGCTGTATTCTTTAAGTTTTTGTTTGTTGGAAAAAATTTTTATTTCCCCTTCTATTTTAAATGATATTCTTGCTGGATAGAGTATTCTAGGTTGCATATTTTTTCCTTTTAGCACCTTAGATATCTCTTGCCATTCCCTCCTGGCCTGTAGTGTTTCTGTAGAGAAGTCAGCTGATATTCTTATGGGGGTTCCCTTGTAGGTAACATTCTGTTTTTCTCTTGCTGCCTTTAGGATCCTCTCTGTATCACTAAGTTTTGCCATTTTTATTATGATGTGTCTTGGTGTGGGTCTGTTTGGGTTCAGTTTGTTTGGGGCCCTGTGTGCTTCTTGTATCTTGAACCCAGTATCCTTTAGATTTGGGAAGTTTCCAGCGATAATTTCTTCAAATATATTTTCCATCCCCTTATCTTTTTCTACTCCTTCTGGAATTCCTATGGTGCGTAGATTGGCCCGCTTTATATTATCCCATAGGTCTCTTATATTGCTTTCCAGTTTTTTGATTCGGTTTTCTGTCTGTTGACCGGTTGAGTGATTTCCATTACTCTATCTTCCATATCACTGATTCGTTCTTCTGCATTATTCATTCTGGTTTTTACTGCCCTTAGTTCAGTTTGCATCTCTGCAAATGAATGTTCTAGTTTTTCTTGGCTCCTCCTTATATGTTCTAGTTCCTTTCTGAGGGTATCTGCATTACTGTTCCTATCTTCTCTTAATTCCTTCAGTATTTTCACTATTTCTCTTTTGAACTCCAGGTCTGTCAGACTGCAGAGATCTGTTTCATTGTTGACTGTTTTAGGTGAGTTCTCTTGTTGGTTTGACTGGGGGTGGTTTCTCAGCTTCTTCATCTTGCTTGTTGTTTTCTTTTTCCTGAAGGAGTTGTACTCTCCGTTATCAGGCAGTGTTTGCCTTGTCACTGCCGTGGACTATTTCCTGAGGGCTGGCGTTGTTGGTCAATCTTTTTTGAGGCAGTGTGGCTTTTCTGGAGTTTTAACAGTGTTTCTTTGAAGCAAAGGAGGACTTCCTGAGGGCAGACAGGACTGGGAGGTCCACACCACGATGGTAGGGATTTCACTTGGTCATGCAGAGCTTGCTCTGGTGTTTTTAGGCTGTGGGGTTCTTGCAGGGGGTTGGCGTTGTTGGGCAGCTGTTCCTCAGGAGTGCAGCACCCCCTGGGGGCTGGAGCAGCTATCTGGGTCACTGAGAACCTAAGAGGCTCTTCCCTAGGGCAGCCCAACTCAGAAGGACGGCCTGCGAATGTAGGCGGATCTTTTCACAGTCTGGCCAAGCTTGTTGCAGCTTTTCTGGGCTGCAGGGGGTCCTCCAGGGGGCTGGTGGTGCTGAGCAGCTATTCGAGGGAGTGGGGCACCCCCTGGGCGCTTGGGCGGGTAGCAGGGCCGTTGGAAACCCAAGAGGCTCCTCCCCGGGGCAGCCTGACTCAGAAAAACCGTCCGAGAATTAGGCAGATCTGTTCACGGCCTGGCTAGGCTTGTTCTAGCTTTTCTGGGCTGCAGGCCTTTTCTCGGGGGCTGGTGGTGTTTGGTGCTGCTCTGCGGAAGTGTAGCCCCTCCAAAGGGCAAGCAGGCCTGTGCAGGGACAGCCCCTGCGGTGGTAGGCTTCAGGCAATTGTTGAGGCCAGCCTTCCTGGATGGCAGGCAGCCCCAGGTTCGGCGAGAGCGTAGGGGGTGGCGGGGGTGGGGGGAGGGGATGCACTGGATAGCACAGTTTTCAGCTAGCTAGCAGGCCTGTAAGCTTGCTGTGGCGTGGGGGGTATTCTATGGGGACCCACCCCTTCTTCTCTCCCCTCCCCAGCATGGGTGCAGACCAGGCTCTTCTCCCAGGTTCCCTCTGATGCGGCTTTCCACTTCCCCACCCCTAGAGTATTGTTCCCTTTCTCTTCGACAGCTTTGTTTTCTAGTCTCCCAGGCAGTCTCTGCCCAGTCAAATGGTTTCTAGACCTCCCAAGCAGTTTCCTCTCCGCCCTGCGCCCCCAGCCCGGGGACTAACCTCTGGAGCCTAGGTCTCGGTGCCCAGCCCCCACCCAGGCGTCTCAATTTTTGGTGACTGTGCCCATAGTTCAGATGGTCCGTTTGGTTCTTGATCAGCTTTTCCATACTCCAACTTACTGCTACACTCTTCTCTGCATCTGGAGATTCCTCCGGTTCGTTTGATCTTTCCCCCGTGTAGGTGACTTTCCAGGGTGCGGCATCCCTTTCTCCTCCGCAGTTCCCTTTTGGGAGCGCCTGTCCCGCTTGGATTCACCTTCTCTCACTCTCCTCTTTTCTCCCGTTCTGCCCAGTAATGTCACGAACTTCTTGCCGTTATTGGAGTTTAGGTTCTTCTGCCAGCGATTGGTTGCTGTTCTGTGTGAGTCATTTATTCTGTAGATGTGCTTTTTTTGTTGTGTTTGTGGGAGAAGGCGAGCGTGTCCCCCTACTCCTCCGCCATCTTGTCCTCTCTCTCCAAACATTTTTCTTAATTTGACCAAAATATGATGGAGGAGCTACAGTAAATGTAGCTCAGCTTCTACACACACATGCACATGTGCATGCACGCTCACGTGCGCGCGCACACACACACACACACACACACACACACACATCCCATAGCCCGTGGAGATAAAAGGTTAAAAAGGTAATAAGGAAAATATATCAGTTATCAATTGCTATATAAGAAACCACTTCCTAAACTTAATGATGTAAGACAACAGCTGTTTTATTACTTCACAATTCTGTGGCTCAAGAATTTAGATCACACTCAGCTAGGCAGTTCTGTGGTTCTCAACTGAGGTCTCTCATGTCACCACAGTCATTGGGGCTTGACAGGAGTTGGATGGTCCAATGTAGGCTCACTCAGATGTTTGGTAGCTAATTGTGACTGTTAGCTGGTTGGTCTAGGGAACTCAGCTCTGTTCTGTGCAAACTCTCAGCTCCAGGAGGCTAGCCCTGGCCTTTTCTCTTGGTGGTCTCATGGCAACATTCCAAGATGATGGGAACAGTAGTGCAAGACTCTGAAGGCTCAGTCCCAGAAGTCCTGCAATATCACTTTCAGTGCACTGCATTGGTCAAAGTGTCACGAAAGCAGCCAAGATTTAAGGCATGAGGAAATAGGCTCCGGTTCTTGATGCAAGGTGTGATAAAGTCACATTACAAAGGGGTAGGCATATAGGGATGGGAAGAGTTATTGTGGTCATCTTTGCAAATAATCTACCATAGGTAGGAATTACAAAATATCTTCAGAGATATCAAGGTAAGATATTGCATTAAAAAAGGGGGACTCAAAATATGGTATAAAACCTATGGCTCCAAAAGGAAAACATAATAGGGAATTAAGTCAAGCTTAGAGGGGCTAACTTGCTAGCCTTCTCTGTTACACTTTCCGATATTTTGAAACCAGTAACAATGAATATGTACCCAGATAACTTAAGTGCCTTCACAAGAAATATAATGTTCTATGTTTGGATATAAAACTTTTATGGAAAAATATAAAGTTCAAAGGAAATAGAGAGCATGGCTTACTAAGATTTTATGCTACCAAAGCAAAGGGCATTCATGGAAAGTTGAGCCCTGCTCAGCTAGAGTGGAGAATTATGGGAAAGTTTTATTTAATTTGAGAGTTTCGGTTGCTCTTTTTCCCACAAGTGATGCAGAGAACATGGAGGTGAAGGTGTGGCCATGTTAGCTGTAAAGGCAACATTTCTGCTGAGGTTTATTTTATGGCTGCACATCCCTTGTCAAGGGCTGTCATGTCGAGCTGCCATGCTTTCATCCATGTTTGTCTGGATGATGGTGGTGCTTTGGGAAAGTGTGGAGCTTTGGAGATGGCTAAAGCTTGATCTTGACAGCTTATTCATTTTACTTGAACAGTTTAAGCAGGAATAAGGTTAAAGAGTTATGCCACATGGCCTTTATTGCAACTTTTCAGGACCTTGAAGATTAACTTAAAAATGGAAACCGATGAATCCTTCACTAAATTTTAAACCACACTGCCAAAACTGTCCAACTTACCTGTGCTCCTCCCCATTCTCTTTTCCCCCATCCCCAGAGGTTTTTATGCTGAATTTTTATTTATAGTTTTTCCACATGCTTTCAAAGTTTATAGAAACAGTATCAGACTTTATGTCATCAAGCCATTTCCTTTTTTCCCCTTATTCATCATCTTTCTGAGGTTCATCCGTTATAATTTCCAGCTGTAGTTCATCATTCACTTTCATCAATAATACGCAAATGTGTGAATATTCCACATTTTACTTATTCTCTTTATTGATGGACTTGCTTCCATCTATGAATATTTTTGTGCAAGTCACCATGGGCCCTTGTCAAACAATATTTAAGCAATGAACTTGGAGGAAAAAAATGTTTCCCTACCAGCTTGTGTTTCCATTACACCACATTCTCATCAGTGCTTAGTGTTGTCAGACTTCCTCATGATCAATTTGTCTAGCCCTATGACAATACCACTCTATTTTAATTACCATTGCATTTTAGTAATTAACTCTTTATTTAATAGGAACAATATCACCCCCTCCCTACTACATACTCCCTACAATATTCTTCTTGAGTAGGATTCTTCTTGAGCTCTCTGGATCTTTTTCTTTCATTATGAACATTTTAGAATCATCTCATCAAATTCTTTGACTCACTGCATTGGCCTTTTGATTAGAAGTGCATCAAATCTATAGAACAGTTTAGGGAAAACTGACATTTATATTGTTTTTCTATTATTAAATTCTGATATCTCTCTTTACTTAGGTTTTAAGTCTTCCAATAAAGATCAAAAGTTTTCATGGAGAGTCTTGCACAAATTGTATTCAATTTCTTCCTAAAAATACTGTATTATATTATACATAGGTTTATTTTCAACATTTTATTTTCTTAGTGTTGGAATTTAGCATCTTGCCATCAAGAAAATGGTGTAGTTGCGGCTGACCTGGAGCTTACAGTCTACAAGGAAGGCAGACATTCATGAGGGAGTCACACAAACACATGGAAAAGCACAACTGCAGTGAGTGTGAGCAAGGAGAAGTGAATGGTACAAAGACATCAGTGACTTGGAGGATCTGCTTGAGGGTTGGGTCTGGTGTGACAACAACTGTAAAGGGGTAGGTAGAGAGGGCTGTGAGAGCACATTGAGTGGAGCAGGAGAGGCTTCTGGGGAAATGACTTCTAACCTAAGATCTTATATATACTTCAAAGGAGAGAGCCAGGCAAAGATCTGGGAGAAGATGTTTTAGGTAGAAAGGATAGCATGTGGGAGGCAGGCAGCAAATTGGAACTTTAGTTTTGGCTTTTGTCCAGAGAGGCCAGAGTATGGAAAGGAAGCAAGAGGAGATACACAGAGTGAGGAGAGAATTTATCCCAGGGACTTGAGACCTTCTTCTGGAGTTTGGACGTAGCTCTATAGGCTGTCAAGTGCTAAACAGAGGATATGTGCTTTTAAAAGTTCACTCCAACTGGAATATGAGGATGGACAAAAGCAGATCAAGGAGGAAAACAAGATAGTGGTTAGGAGGTGATGGTACTTTAAACCTGGAGACTACTTGGTTGGGTTTGAGAACTGATTGCGAACTGGAACTGACAACTAAAGGCCATCATGGGTGACTGTCAATTTTCTGGTTTCCACCACACCATAAGCTCACTCTGATTTTTTTTTTTTTTTTTTGGCTGCACCTGCAGCATGTTAAAATTTCTAGGCCAGGGACTTAAGCCACTGCAGTGACAACACCAGATCTTTAACCTGCTGTGCCACAAAGGACCTCATTGCATTTGACTGTCAGATCTAAAACATTTTGGACTTCATCTGCTATCCCCTTCCATCCTTATCTTATGTTCCCTAGTAGACTTGAACATCTTGGTTATCATGTCCTTACTTTTAATGAGACTTAGTAACTATATTTCCAAGTGAATAAATGAGTTAATGAAAGATTTGAGAAATGTATATCCTTTGGTTGACAACAAGATAGTAGAAATAACAAAATTTACAACAAAAACTAGCTTTCTGGTACATTTTCTATGTTACTGGCCTTGAACTCACCATTCTACATTTATTATCTCGCTTAATCTTCACAACAAACAGTAAAGATTGATAATTTCTATCATTCCCGTTTTTGTAAGTGAGAAGTGTGAGGCTTATATTGATTAAGTAATTTTTCTAAGGAGTGACTGACTACAGAGCTTGTATGCCAAATTCATCCTTGCAACTTAAGTTACATCTTTGGACTTGCAGCAGCACCTGGAACTTGTTAGAAATGCCAAGTCTCGGGCCTCATCCCAGACCTCCTGAATCCTAATCTGCATGTTAAAAGTCTTAGGTAAATTTGCTATGTAGTACTTCCAGTTTGGTACTGAGATTTAATACCTTACTTACACTGGGATTAAATATAGTCATCAAAGTCCAGATAAGATTTCCCCAGAGGGCGGAGTTCCTCTCGTGGCTCAGAGGTTAATGAACCTGACTAGGATCCATGAGGATGTGCGTTCCATCCCTGGCCTTGCTCAGTGGGTTAAGAATCCAGCATTGCCATGTGCTGTGGCAGGTCGAAGATATGGCTCAGATCCTGTGTTGCTATGGCTGTGGTGTAGGCCAGCAGCTAGCATGCCAATTCGACCCCTAGCCTGGGAACCTCCATATGCCACTGGTGCGGCCCTAACATAGCAAAAAAAAAAAAAAAAAAATTTCCCCAGGGGGCACTTTCTCCTCAGTGAGTCAGGCTGAGCACACGTGATTGTGGTGATGGCACTGGGTTTGAAGCCTAGACGAGTAAGGGTGAATCTGATCACAGAATAACTCAGAAAACCTGACCAACAGAGGCAGAGAGTGGCTGAACTCTGCCAGGAGAGGATCCATCTTTTTTTCTTTGAACAATAGCTTATCATAAAGGATAAAATTAAAGAACATCTCCAAAATCTACTTTAATAAAGTGACATGTGTTATTTAAAAACAAACAAACAAACAAAACCTTACTTAGGGATTTAGTAAGAACAGACTATAGGAATCAAGATGTCTTTAACTTGCATGTAATCCATATTACCCAGGCATCATTGAAACTAAACCAAATCAATTAATTTTATAATTTATATCCACCAGACTTACATAGTTACCTGTGTCTCTGCACACGTCTGGGTCAAATACTGTATGCATGTTATGCAGAAGATAATCGGTAGATTACTGTTAGTCGAGCACACCGTGCCATCTTAGTGAGAAATGCCCAACATTCTGGTCCAAGGGTTTTAGCACTATCAGTGTGGGAGGTACTCAACCTGATTTACCAATTACACTCTGATGTCATTAAAATGAAATGGCCCCAATGAAAGGAATAGAAGTCAATCTTATTATAGCTCTGAGATTCTTTATTGCTCTATTTCACCCTTATTTACTAATTCCCACTGCAAGACAGGTAGCTATAAAGGTTTCTAATAGGCAAGCTACATTATCAACAGAATCATGAATATGAATGATGGCATCATTGTTTTAGCTTCAATGAGCAAGTTTAATCTTGAAGATCATTGCCACTGGGTAATAGGTACCTACAACCTATTTTTACACATTTCTTGACTATTTGCCAATTCACCTTAAAATGGCCTGTTTAGGAATGATACTCTAATGTTAGAAATATGAGCAAAATGTACCATTTCCATAGTTCCTTACCTTCTTCATGAAGTGTATTCATTTGCCTTTTACAGCAACCATACTGGATAGGTAGGGGTAGAAATTATCCTACTTTATGGATAGAAGCTGAATATTAGAGAAGTTAAATTACTTTCTCAAATACTTTTTTATTAGTATTTGTCAAAACTGGGGATGATAACTAATTTTTTTTTGAATTCCTAGATCTCTTCAAATGCTCTTCAGCCTTGGTTAAAGGCTTGTTCTACCCTTAAAGCCTACTCTCTTATTGATTACTCAGTACAACAAGTAAAATTTGAGACTGATAAGAGACATGATAAATAATAACAGTACATTACATACACTGTAAAAATACACATATACATATGGATACACATACACACACAGGCATACATACACACATTTAATTTTTAATTAATTTTTTTACATCTATTATTTTAGTTGCCCCTCAAGCCAGCTGGGGTGTGAGATTTCCTGCAAATGATATCCCTGAGCCACATCCAGAAATGAATATAAATCCAATGAAACTGTAAAGAACACTGGAGGTGTAATTTCATGTCATTGCAAGAGTCCTACATTAGCAGTAGGGCTGTGCTCACAGAAGTTGGAGGACTGTATTTAGGTAATCTCGAGAGGAAATTACATACACAGAGCAGGCAAGTCAACCAGAATTAACCCACTCAATTGCAGCCCAAATTATACTTTTTAGGAGCTGTGTCTCTAATCTTTACTTAGATTCAACTGTTCTATTACTTCCACTGATGTGCAGTTTAGGTTGGCTTCTTCTAATGCATAACTTTTTGTAAGGAAATTGGTTTTCCTATTGGAAAAAAAGTACAGAAGTTTCTCCAAAGGCTTTTCTCTTTTTCCTTCTAAATTTAACTAACTTTCCATCTATCAGATTAGGAAAATACAGCTATTTTAAAAGATATTTTCTTACATAGTTGCCAAATGATTTCTAACCCTCCTTTTTCTCTTCCTCCCTACATCCCAGGTGGATAAATTTACAAGGGACATGCTTAGGCATTGATATACAGTTCCAAAAGCTATTCTCTGACTCCATTCCTCTCATATTGGAGAATTTCAGCATTCAGTAATAGTAATGGGATTTTTGTTTTAAAACTTCACAAGATGAAATGGACTTTACTTAAATCTTGAGTCATTCATAGTTGCTTAGTTACTTTGAAACATATTTTGAACAGTGTTAGTATTCTTCAGACAATGTAATTTTAAGAACATATCAAGTTTTTTACAACCTTGCTATAAGAGGAAAGGCCATGAGTACAACACTGCTCAAAGTATTGTCTGTAGACATGCGCTGGTCTGTGAGCTGGGAGCTACTGGACTGGGTAGAATAATTATAAAACTGAGAATAAGTGTTTAGGAGTATTCACAGTCATTTGATATCTGTTGAATTCAAAATAAAATATCTCTTGCATTTTTGTGTAATGTAAAAATAAAATTTATGCAGCATTTTGTTTTATTGCATTTTATAAAAGCATCAATGGAAATAGTTTGGAAATCATAATAATAACATTATTTAATTAATTAATAATCTTTCACCACAAAGAGTTTGAGAAGCAGTTTTCAGGAAGATCAATTCAGAGACTTCCTTATGATACGGACATTTCATATAGGAAAAGAAAATGGTTAGATAATCATTTTTAGGTTATGGTTTAAAAAAAGTTTAAAGTTCACTAGGTGGATAACTAGTTTCTCAGAACAAGTCTTTTTAAAAAAAGTTCTAAAATTAAGGTGTAGTTAATTTATAATGTTGGGTCAATTTTTGCTATACAGCAAAGTGACCTGGTCATACATATTCTTTTCCCCATATTATCTCCCATCATACTAATAAAAAATCTTAATTTCATTAAGCTTCATTGGAAAATTACTTAAGCATTTTTAAGAGATGGCATTTATTTTTTTTTCTAGACAGAGGTTTTTTTTTTTTTCTTTTTTAATTTTTGAAAATTTTTTGGGGGCCACACCCACGGCATATGGTTTCCCAGGCTAGGGTGAATTGGAGCTGAAGCTACCAGCCTACACCACAGCCACAGCAGCACCAGATCAGAGCTGCATCTGTGACCTACACCACAGCTCACAGCAACGCTGAATTCTCAACCCACTGAGCAAGGCCAGGGATGGAAACTGCTTCCTCATGGATGCTAGTCAGATTCGTTTCCACTGAGCCACAACAGGAACTCCTAGAAGGAGATTTTTGGTTACAAGATATAAAATGTTTAACTCATATAAACTTTGCTTCAGAATTTCCTTTATTAGAGTCAGGGAGAAAAGGGAGGCAATTCAGGTGGATATTTGAAATCTCAGTTAGCTACATTTCTTCCTACCATAATCTTTCCATATTAAGTTTATTTAAAGTAGCTGAGCTTCAGGTAACAGTTTTTAATGAAAGTGGCTGTTTTCCAGGAGGGGCCCATTAGAACTGAGTTTCCGGCATGATCTCTGTGATAGGTACACCAACCAAGACCAGCCTAGTATTTTTGAGAGAAAGATAATGGGACAAAGGAAGAGGTGACAAAAATGCCCTGTAGTGGCCTCCTTGATACCCCAAAGAACTAAGCTGATGTATCTTTCACCAGAGAGATATTCAGTTCCTGAAATTTGAGTGGTTTCTTTAAAAAAAAAAAAAAAGAGTTTTCATGTTGAGAATATATCTTAACACTCCCTTAGGTGAGTTTACAGAATTCTTATGATGGGAAGTGTTCAAAATTTGCTCTCTTTCTAAAATAACAAACATGTATGAAAAGATTTTCCTCAGTTGAAGCAACATTCCTACCATGGTGTGAAATTTATTAATCTTGAAGGGGAAATAAAATTTGCTTTGGAATGTTATTTATAACTGAAAATAATTCTCATCTAGAAAAATATTCCCCCTTGTAGATCTCTCATAATTTTCAATTTTAACATCTAATAATATTTGAGACTTTTTGCTTATTCAATTTAAATTTTAGTCTTTTTTCTCCAGTTACACAATTTTTAAAAATCCATAGTCTATAGCAGAAGTATATTTATGGAAAATAGCTTTTATTTTAAGTGGCATTCTCCTACTCTATCCTTTTTAAAAGGGGGGAAATATTACAAGTAATATTCTTTAGAATGGAAGAGTTAACTTTATAATGCTTTAGAGTTTGTTTTTATCACTCACCTTGCTGTTCAGATTTTTTTTCAAGATGTTTAGATGTTTTCTTACTAGTTTACAGCTTTACTGGATAAGTCCATTAATTCACTATGAAAAGCATCTCAATACTAAGGGGAAACTCCCTTAACAAAATTTGGTTTGAATAGATGGAGAAGAATTTAACAATTGGCACAAATACACACACACACACACACGTATGTATGTGTGTATATATAAGGATCTAACAATAAACTGTATATATTATATACAAAACGATCTATCAGTAATCTTTATAACAGTTCTTTTAAAAGATAGGAATAATGCTATATGTATTAAAATTCTTTCAAACTGCTAGTACTTTAAATAGACACATATTGCTTTAAGAAAGCAGAAAATAATAGCATATTATATAATTGTGATGTTTTAGATTTAAAGAATATGCATTTAAATTTTGAAGGTGAGAGATTTTATTTAGAACATGGATTTGCATATAAACTAGATTCAGAGCACAAAAGAAAATGATAAAGCTGCACCCTTGCTTTCTGATGGCTAATACCCATGCAGAGCTGAAGCCAGATTTCAGCAGTCTTTAAAGACACTGCAGTGTTTTCTTGTAAGTTTACATTTCAAGATGATTTCAGAGTTACAATCTTTTGACTATTGGAAGGAAAAGTTGGAACTTTAAAAAGGCTTGTTTCAATAAGCAGATGTGAAAAACCATTCTGGTGAAATTATTTGTGAATTTCAGGCTCAGGCAAACCCTAAACATGTGAAGAATGGAGTGTGGATCATGTTAAAATGGATGTTAAACAGGAGGGGGCAACCATCACCACCTAGGAAGCTGAAACTCCATTCCAAAATCAACAGAATGAAAGAATTTATATGCGGTAAATGATACACCAGCTGTAGCTCAGCAGCCATTGGCTTTTGTATTGTGCCCTCTGGTGGGAAAATTTGTAAATCACAATGTAACAGTTTTAAACTGACTCAACAAGGTTTGTTATTTCTTGTTTCTGTGCTTTATGTATAATCAAAATTTAGCTTAAGGGAAAATGCGTGATGACTTTTTGAGGCAGAATTGCCTTAGGTATCAACTAATCCAACCTCCCAGTTTTACCTGGAGGTGTTAAATAATTTAGCCAGGCCTAAAAAAAGTGAACTATTTATTATTCAGTTCTCCTGTGTCCCAGGGAAAGTATTAATTATTGAATACATCTTAAGTGCCAGACACTATAGAAGCATCATTTCATTTAACCTCATTAACTCTGAATTTAGTCCAGTACATTCCCTCTTTACTTTCTGTTCATTTAAGGTCGTCCCAGTGTTGAAATCATATCTCCAATCTATTCGTATTTGCAAATACAGACTTTAAAAATGTTATTTGCTTCCTGTCCCTCTTCAGAGAGGAGCTAATGAGGGGCAAGACCCCAGCAGGGCAGGGGTGGGTCCAAGGAGGTGCCACTCTCTTCGGCTGATGAGACCAGAGGCCTGAGACTTGGGGTCCTTCACACAAGTTAGCAGTGGGAAATCCAACTCCAGGTCACCAACCCTGGGCCAGGTGGGGACAAAAGTCTCTGGCAGAGAGCCGCTGGGAAGCTTGTGAACCTGGGAAAGCTGAAGAGAAAATGAACGAAGGAGGCAGATGAGAGGAGGCTGGCAGGGTCTTGGGGTAGGAGTGGAGATGGGAGATACAATGGGGCATTTTCACCCAGCCTTGGGGTGGACTTGTCCACAAGTGCTTGGACAATTCAAAAGGCTCAGAGTAGGAGTTCCTTTCATGGCTCAGCGGTTAATGAACCCAAGTAGGAACCATGAGGATATGGGTTCAATCCCTGGCTTCACTCAGTGGGTTAAGGATCTGGTATTGCCATGAGCTATGGTATAGGTCGCAGATCTGATGTTACTGTAGCTGTGGTGTAAGCTGGCAGCTGTAGCTCTGATTCGACCCCTAGCCTGGGAAATTCCATATGCCGTGGGTATGGCCCTAGAAAGCAAAAAAAAAAAAAAAATTAGAATTAGAGAACATTGCAACAATATATAGTTCAACTTCTGTTTTTTTTTAAAGTTACCTTTTCCTCTTTATAATAAATATGATATACATGATCATAATATAACAGCTAACTTTATAGGCCAACTTTTTTGTATGTATTTTATTCCATGCCTTTCATACATCTTAACCCATTCACTTATCATGTACACCCCACAGAGCGGGTGATGTTGTTGTTCTCAATTTGCTGATGAGACTGCAGCCCAGCGGGAATGGATACCATGACAGATGTCACATGGACAGTAAATGTGAAGAGCTGATGTTTAAACCCCAGTCATCTGTCTTCGACCCATGCTCTTAACAAGAATGCCACACCTACATGAAATTATGAAGCATAAAAATAAATAAACACCTATAACCCATGGCTCAACTTTAAAAATGAAAGGCATCACTGGTACCAGTGAAGGCCCCCAACCAGTGAAGGTGCCTTTCTCAGAAAGGCTAAGTTATTGTCTCACAGTGGCTCATTATGTCTTACTGAGTTTAAATCTCATCTGTTGAGTTTATATGGATGCTACATAGTAGTAAAAGTGGAAGTTTACTGGATGGTTTATTGTTTACTGATGCTGAGAAAACATAGTTTTTTCCTTATATGCCTTTTTCTTTATATGCATTTTGCCTTATATGTGGGGATCGCCCCATCCACCCCTTACTTGATTTTAAACAAACCTGAATCTTTTATTTTATTATCACTTGGAAGACTTTTAGGCTCTGTTACTTATTAACTAATACAACAATTAATTTACCAAACGCTTGTAAAACACCTAGCAGATGGCAATCACCATTGGAAGGACAGGGCTACAGTCAGTGGCACAGTGAAATATGGCTTATAGTGGTTCCCAAGAGCCAATGGTTAACATTTCAGGAATTTGTGAACCAACTGTCCAACACAACCATTATTAAAGATTAAATTACATGAATATAAAATATATAATTATATTAAACACTAAAATCATCAAATTCAATAAACACTAAAATCATCACTTCCTAATATTTGCTACATTTTATTATTTGTGCTCTTGATATTATCTATGATTGTTATCAGTATGGTGGAAATATGATATAAGAATGTGCTAACAGTTGTTCATTTTTTCCCAACTCTACTTCAGAGACTTTGCGTTGGTAGCTTGAAATTGGCCTTTGTATATTTACATCATAGAAATTGGCAAATGCTATAAAATCAGGGCTTTTCTTCCCAAAGAGCTAGTTTTTAAACACTAGTAGCACATGAGTAGTTACAGCGAATATTAATATACAACTGCTACTAAAAAAGAATTCTTGGTCCAGTAGAGCTAGTGATTTGAGCCATGCACACACTCAAAATTAAAAAAACAAAAAGTGGAACAAAACAAACTTCAAAACCCACCATGGTCTCCAACAATGATAATTTTAAAGTATTACTATTTAATGTAGTGAAGATCAACTTTATTTTCATGGAATTTGCTATTGGAACTACAGGAGCTAATGACAAACTTCTGAAATCAAAATCTGTTGGTTAGGACCTCTTGGGGGCAGTAATGTCTCTCTTAATGTTTCCAGTCACAGCTCTGATCTGACAATTTTCCGAAAACTAGACTTTGGAACAACCAGTCAGCTTGCTAATTAGCACTTCACAATAGTGGTCAGAACTCTTCTTTTGAAGTGAAAAGGCCTTTTGAAGTATTTAATTAGTAGGGTTTAAGAGCTACAGTTCCTTTCAGAACCTGCTTCCACTTCAGGTAACAACAAGGTGGAGAGAAAATTCAGAAACCACCATGGAGTCCTTGGGCTTATAGAATAAACTACACATGACTCAACCTGGAATTTGAAGCCCTTCCACCTAGAACCTTTCTTCTCAAATATCTATATTTGATTATACTGTCTTTTAATCCATAAGCTTGAGTATACCAGAAATAAATTTTTCTTGACTCTCTTTCCTATTACTAAAATGGGTTTCTGTTTTGAGGCTTTAATATTCTGTCTGAGTGGCTGACTGCATCTCTCTCAGGGATCATGTCCAAGGAGACTATGGAACACCAGGGTATCAGGGGTAAGGGGCCTCCTGGATGTTATCTGGGCCATTAGCATTCACAGAGACACCATAGGCCGGACTTCAGGATATACATTTCACCTGTATATCTTCCGTGTCTTGGCAGCAAAGTCTCACCAAGGCTGCCAGCAGCCTGAATCTTGTGTGTGCCATTCTGGGATTCATGTGAAGCATTCTGCTGCCTCCCCAACACACACACACACACACACACACACACACACACACACACACACACACACACTCTCTCTCTCTCTCTCTCTGGGGATCCTCTGAAGCGGCCTTGGACCCATCTACTTATGCTGGAGGCTCAGCTATGTCTCAGCAGCCCGTCTGGCTCTCCTCGAGCACTTCCTCTTCTATTTTTGCTGCCCAGACTAGATGGAAGTCTGGAAAGGAGGTTGCTTCTTCCTGTCTACTAATTTAGGAAAGGGATGTGGTCATTTCTCCATCCTCTGGTAAGTGAAGAGAGAAGTTGAAGTCCTCTACTGGTTGCCTCCAAGTGATGACAATATCAGAAAAGAGTCTGAGTAGTTTCTGCTACTTTCGCAGCCAAAAACATGACAAGGAATGGCAATCAGAATAGAAAAGAAATCATAATGTCTTGTTAATTAAGTCCATCCCAATGTCAATAAAATTCCTGTTATAATTAAGGAGTTTCCTGGGTTTTCAATCACAAGTTAGCCTGAAATGGGACAGTTCATTGTAGAGGATAAATTTCCATTCAGTCTCTTTATTCTCAAGCTTGAGATGTCAGCCTTTCCCCCATGGTACCTAACTCTCCGTAGGGTCAGGGCGTCTGTCAGTGTGTACATGTATTTAACTAATAAGGGTAGTGGTAATATGAAAAGGCAATCTAGTCAATGCTTCACTTCCCTTCTCTGATACACACCATGCACCATATGTGATTGAATCAGAGTACCACCCATGTCATAAGAAGAAAATAAATATCATAAAAAATACCTCCTCCTTTGAGTTCCCATCATGGCTCAGTGGTTAACGAATCTGACTAGGAACCATGAGGTTGCAGGTTTGATCCCTGGCCTTGCTCAGTGGGTTAAGGATCTGGCATTGCTGTGAGCTGTGGTGTAGGTTGCAGACGTGGCTCAGATCCCGTGTTGCTGTGGCTCTGGCGTAGGCCCAGCGGCTACAGCTCCGATTAGACCCCTAACCCGGGAACCTCCATATGCTGAGGGAAGCGGCCCTAGAAAAGGCAAAAAGACAAAAGCAAAACAAAACAAACAAACAAAAAACCTCCTCCTTAACATGGTTGGCACTCAGTGGACATTGGTTCTATATAGAGAATACTGCTTTCCTGTTCCCCACAGGTGCTCTCAGCCATTATAATTCAGGCCTGGTATGAGATTCTCTTGCCTCTTTGCATTGTTGTGATGTATGGACTATTTGTGTCTCCCTCCCAAAATTCATATGTTGAAGCCTTATCATGTGGGTCCATGGTATTTTGAAGGACCCACCTCCAGATACCATACCAAGTGATGGTATCTGGAGGTGGGTCTTTTAGGAGATAATTAAATTTAGAAGATGACATAAAGATAGGATCCAGTGATAGGATTAGCGTCCTTAGAAGAAGAAGAAGAGAGACCAGTGCTTGTTCTCTCTCTGCCAATATGAGGACACAGTGAGAAAGCAACTCTCTGCAAGCCAAGAAGAGGGCTCTCACCAGGAGTGGAATCTGCCAGCATCTTGATCTTGGATGCCCCAGTCTCTAGAACTATGAGAAATAAATGTCTGTTGCTTAAGCAACCCAGTGTATTGTATTTTGTTATAGAGGTTCAAGCTGGAATATTATATAATGTGTGCTTGGAATCAGGGCTCCAGGTGGAACATAACGGGTGAGGCCTTTTCCATTCTATAGACCTTTTGATCTGATCTTTGCCATTTTGGTAGGTAAAAATATTAACATTTCTCATTGTGAATAGGGCTGAGCATCTTTAAATTTGTTTAAGATCCGGAGTTCCCGTTGTGGTGCAGTGGTTAACGAATCCGACTAGGAACCACGAGGTTGCGGGTTCGATCCCTGCCCTTGCTCATTGGGTTAAAGGATCCGGCGTTGCCATGAGCTGTGGTGTAGGTTGCAGACGCGGCTCGGATCTTGCATTGCTGTGGCTCTCTGGCATAGGCTGGTGGCTACAGCTCCGATTGGACCCCTAGCCTGGGAACCTCCATATGCCGCGGGATCGGCTTAAGAAAAAAAAAAAAACACAAAAAGACAAAAAAAAATTTGTTTAAGATCCATTTATATTTCCTTTCAGTGACTCATCTTCTTCATAACTTTTATCTGTTTTGTCTTTTATTGAGTCATAGGAGCTCTCTATACATCAAGATTAGTCTGTTGTGATGTGAGTTGCAAATATTTTTGTTATTTGTTTATGATAGGTTTCCCCCCCACACCCATACAGTTGATGTTATCAATACTTTATTTTGTGGGGTTTAGGTCATTATCACAAAGGCTTTCTTTTGTCTAAATGTTATTTAAAATTTTTTTCCTTGTTTAATTCAAGTGCTTCCATGTCTGTTTGTGTTTGTAGTAACTATTTGGTCTGTCCTCAGTTTCTGACATAATAGTTATGATGTAAGTCTCTAACTTTATCTTCCCTCCAGCCAGCCTCCACACACAAGATAGTTACCCTTTTATTCCTATAGCATTGGTTGAACAATACTTCTCTTTTACTTATATTAAATTGTATACTTGTCATATACCATATTTATAGTTTTATTTGGATCTATTCCTGCACGGTGTATTCTAATTTATCTATTGCTTCTTTTAAAAGCACCTGTACCTCGCTATCTTAATTATTATGGCCATAAAATATGTTTTAATGTATGATAGGGCTAACATCGCTTTCTTTTTTCCCATAATTTTTCTGATTATTCTTGTTTATTTTCAATATTAACTTATGAACTATGTGTATAATCTTATACCAAAATCATCTAGAACTAAGTGTTTTTACTGGGAATGTATCAAATTTATAAATTAACTTGTAAAAAATGTATATGTTTCTGAGGCTGAGTCCTCCTATTCAAGAAATACATGTCACAAGTAATTTATAATGAGTGATAAACTATCAATGAGGAAATAATTTATATTCTTTATATAGTTCGAATGAATGTAAGGCTATTAGAGTAAATGTCAGGCTATTCATAAGCACTCAGGCTTACTTGCCTTCAGGTACACCTTCTCTTGAATTGGGGGAAGAGAGCCCACAGTTGCAGCGAGCTCCCTAGAAAGTTCACTGTCCTCTTGGCATATCTTATCTCTGTACTCAAGAGCATGTATTCTGCATGTAAACATCATCCATCCTTGTGCCACACTGGGGGTAAAAATATTTTGAATTGTAGCTAGAGCATATGCTCTTATTTACCTAACACAGACGGCTGTACTTTCTTGACCTTTTCGTGGAGTACTACCTTTTTAGATCAATACTGGAGTAACTTGTTGCTATATTTATGTATATTTATATGTACTTTTTATTTGTTAGCCCACATGGAATTACAAGTTAGCATAGCTTCCTGGAGATTTGGGGGCCACAAAGCTACTCTTAGAAAATAGCAAAAGAGGAGTTCACGTCGTGGCGCAGTGGTTAACGAATCTGACTAGGAACCATGAGGTTGCGGGTTTGGTCCCTGCCCTTGCTCAGTGGGTTAACGATCTGGCGTTGCCGTGAGCTGTGGTGTAGGTCGCAGACATGGCTCGGATCCTGCGTTGCTGTGGCTCTGGCGTAGGCTGGCAGCTACAGCTCCGATTGGACCCCTAGCCTGGGAACCTCCATATGCCCCAGGAGCGGCCCAAGAAATAGCAACAACAACAACAAAAAAGACAAAAAAAAAGAAAGAAAAGAAAATAGCAAAAGAGAATGTTTGTACTCGTGTGGAAAAGAAACATTTCTCACGTTTTCTGGTGTTTTCTCCTGATTTTGCTTTTGTTTCAGAGGAATCCCTTAGGGACTGAAGAAATAAAACATTAAATTGGCTAGGTTGGTATCAGCAACTGAATTCAATATGGACTTGTTTTCCCTAACATTAACATGGGTAGGGATTGTATAAATTCATTGAGGGGAATAAAGAGAAAGTGTGGTTTCTAGGTGTAGGAAAAGCATGATGCAGAAGAGGATTCAAAGCAAGCTCAGGTTGTAGGGTTAGGGTTAGGGTTAGGATTTGGGCCACTTACCACTCACCTTTTAACAGGCTTACCTGAATGTGTTTTCATGGTGATGGCAGTGGTGCGAGTGAAACAGAACTGTGCAAAACCCTTGTCAGGCCTCTGCTTGAGCCAAGTCTGCTAACATCCTATTTGCCAATCAAGCCACAGGGCTAAGGCCTTGGGCAGAATGAGAGGGCACTGCAAAGTGACAGGGCAAATGAATGGAAGGGTGAGGAAATGGGGCCATTAATGTAATCATCACACTAAAATATGACAGGAAATATTGAATTTGGCTGTGCAGAGCCCAGGGTAACTATGAAGCTCAGATTTATGCCAGCAATTTATATCAGCAATCACAGATTCATTCTTTCATAGACGGTGGTCTTTATACAAACTAACAACTGATGCTTTTTGTTTTGGGAATAAAGAACAACTATTATATACAAATTAAATACTACCTAATTTAATAAGGATTTATTTACCAAATATGATGTGTTGGTCATGAATAAATAGCTAGTCTGTTGAGCAGCATACTTATAACAAGATCCCTTCTGAACCCCAAATGCCACCCACCTTTCTAGGCAGCACATATATAGTGTGACAGACTCATAGCGTCTGACCTCAAGGAGTTAGAAAACAGGGATCCCTCTTGATTTAATGATCTCTCAGAGACCACTGGTAATGGACATGGGTGCTGGAAACAAAATACCAGACATAATGAAGAGAAGATGGAAAATTCAGTGAAGGGATTATTAGCCTTTCCGTATCACTGGGGTGACCACATGAGGTGATGGCTATGCACCTAAAGGTTTTCCAGAAGTTATTTTGAGGGCAGCAGTTAGCACTGCTTGTGGAAGTATAATTTGCATATGTTTTATCTTTCAAAGGGAAAAAGGATCAGAGTGGTCTGTCTGGAAAATGACATGCTATCATTGAAATTTCTTCAGTTGGTTGCACAGAAATAGTCTGCCTTCATCCTGAGAAGTAAATGGGAGTACGTGATTTATTATGTCTCTTAATCTCTCTTAAAGCACTCATATAACCTGTTAGACACCTTATCATCAACTTTCTCCATCAAACTTTTGATGAGAATTAATAACTAGGAGTAAAATGGCCTTTCCGAAGCAACAGTCTCTATCCCTTTTCCTAGCCATCCAGAGTGGATTTTTTTAAAAGCGATGAAATCTTTTAATATGAGCTTGGCAAAGGGAAGGAGGAAGAACTTGCACATGATATGACTAAAGATGGCTTTTGGGGTTCAAAGATCTTAATAGAAAAAAAATCTCTTGATAATAACCTAGGAGATGTGAACTGTCCAACTTAAAAAGAAGCAATATTGACTTATCATATCAGACCCTTAATAAATACATTTTGTGTAGGAAAAAAATCACTCCTCTGACTTGACGGCCCCATCCCCAAGTTTCTTGGGTTTCAGAGGTATTTTAAGTTATCACCTTGAATATTCCACTAGGTGGAGATCCTGAGCCGTAGACATCCTTATGACAAAAAAATTGAAGGAATGTAAAAATTTTCATTTTGTTTTTTACTTTATTTTTCATGACTTTTTTCCTTTAGAAAGATTGCAGAGTGGAATTATTTATCAGTAGGTATATTAAAGAAAATATGGTCTGTACAAACAAGCACTCCAAGGATTTTTAGTAACACCTATCACAGGAGGCTGTATTGATGCCAGGAACTAGGAGTGTAAAATCCATGATGGAATATTTTTTATAAAAGATAAGTGGAGGGGTTTGTGCTTTGTTTTAGTACAACAATGACCAAATCACACATCAATTACCTGAATTTATCTTTTTATACAGACATTTACCTTCAATCAGATTATGGGATTTTTTTTTAAATCAAAATTTCTTTGTTCAGAATATAGTAAGATAAAGTCAAGATGAAAAAAAGAAGAGAAGAATGTAAATTTCCAAGGCTTGTGAACTAAATGGCTCTGACTTTAGTGACTGACACAAATATTGGAAAGTCATTGTGTTATATCTCATGTACATTATCTGCTTTTTTTTTTTTTTTTTTTTGCTTTTTAGGGCCCACCCACGGAGGTTCCCAGGCTAGGGGTCCAGTCAGACCTACAGCTTCCGGCCACAGCCACAGCCAGAGCAATGCAGGATCCAAGCCATGTCTGCAACCTACACCACAGCTCACGGTAACACCAGATCCTTAACCCACTGAGCAAGGCCAGGGATCAAACCTGCAACCTCATGGTTCCTAGTCGGATTCTTTTCCACTGCACCACTATGGGAACTCCCCATTATCTGGGTTCTAAAGGGAGAGGGTAGGGGACTCTTGTCTCACAAGAGGAGCGCATGTATTTCCAGCTCTGTCTACTGTTTAGGAAAGCCAGTAGAAGCTGCCACCAAGAGTCCCAAGGGGGAGGCTAGCTGGTTCTTCCAAAGACATCTGAGGAGTCTCTAAAATATCAAGAAAGAACTGCTATTGAAAGTAGTTTCATCTCCTTCCCCTTTTCACAAATGGAACCCCAAAGCACAACTCTGTAAATGGTAGAACCTGGACCAGAATTACCCATGCAGTGTCTGGCCATTTCAGTGGCCACTTCTCATCTGAATTTATCTGAGTTCCTCAACCATAGGTTTCCTCTTAATGTTATGAAACTTGTAAAAGCTACAAAGCCTTCTCAAAGAGATGAAATGTAAAGAACTTTAAATTAAGAATGCCAGCTGACTCAGGATCCAGTGCTAACCATGCCACTAAATTGTGTGATCTTGCTCTTTAAGCCTCAGCATCCTCATCTGTAAAATGAGGATAATGGAGAAAGAAATCTCCTTGTTCTATCTGTGCTCATCTACAAGCATATTAATTGCTCAGGGACATTCAGGTCAACTTAAGAAAATAACCATAGGCAGTATCCTTGCCTCCATCTCACTTATAAACATAGTCCATGTGGGAAAGTTGCTTTGGGGATCATCACACTATTAAAGCATCCCATTCCAGAGCTTTATTTGGGAATATAAAAGTTAAACTTCTATCAGGGGCTATTTTAATTATTTAGCAAGGGATTATAGTAGGATTCCATTTTAATGAAATTGGTAGACTATCAAAATAGCACAAATACCATTAAAATTAAAGTCCACTCTACAAATAAAAAGGGTATTTATGATATTAGATATGATGGTGGTGGTGGCTATAGGTATTATTTTTAAAGCCATTTCCATAAATCAAATGTGTGTTCTACAGTCTGTGGTTATTTTATTCCCAGTCTTTATAGTAGGAGATGGAATTCTGCTGGTGTCTATGATATTATTTTTCTAAGAATAAATCTCAGTGGGATTTAGGAAAGTGTTTCTCATCTGAAAGAAGACAAAATGTTGATGAAATGGATAAATGTTTAAGACAGTAAAATACATTAAGAGGAGATTGAAACTACAGACTGGTGGTCTCTATTTGTTTTAATTATGTCTCTTTGGTTGTAAGTGACAGAAACCAACTCAGGGCAGGTTAAGCAAAAAGGTGATTATTATGAGGAAGGTGATTATTATGAGGACAGAGGGTATCTCACCGAATCTGATTCAGGAAAGGATCCTGCCTCAGTTAGGCTTGGAATAAGGAACTGAACAACTGCCAAGGTCATAGCAGATGTTTACTTTCTATCTCTTTTCTGTGTCTTTCCACTCATTCCCCATCTTCTGTCTCAGGAGACCTGGAGGGAAGAAGTAGACTCTTGGTACCCCCCCTGCACTGACATTTTCTTAGCAAAAAAGGCTAATCCAAATTGGCTGGTTATTTCTATCCTAATTCCAAGTTATTGAGGGTGGGGAGGGGGAGAGAATCTGAATGAATTAATTTGGGACCAGGTGCCCACGTCAGTTTGAACATTTCTGTCCTGGGGAGGGGCTAGTGCACACAGGACTCCTGGGGCCCACTCTTAGGGAGGCAGTGATAGTTCTCAAGGGGTCTGTCATCCAGGGAATAACAGGGAGCATCAGATGTGAAAGGAGATAGTGAAACCTAATGGTTAAAAGCAGGGATTTGCAACCAGATGCCTGCCTTCAGACTCCCCCTAGTCCCTGTGAGACTGACTAGAACAAGTCATTTAACCCTTTCCACCTTAGCGTCTTCATCTGTAAAATGAGGATGCCCTTAGTGTTGAGATGAAAAAAGCTAATCCATATAAAATTAATAGAACACTGCAGTTGATAGAGCATAGCTAATGAATGTTGTTGATATCATCATAATTTTGAAAAGGTACCTATCCAGGGTTACTTTGAATCAGTTTCTGAGGCTGTAGGAACTTGTTAGTGACCTCTTATTTTGCAATCCTCCCTTCCTTGCCAATGAGCATGGATGTCTACATTGAAAAGCCCAGCTTTATAGCAAGGTTTAGAAGACTCCTTCTTCCCCCCACCCCTCACTCTGTCCCCTCTCTCCTCAGCAACACACAGCCAGTCTGCCAGTCTTTGCTTCTGTGCTAGCACCAAGCTTAGTGTCAGTTATACCTCCTGACCTTTCCTTACCCTGGGACTTCCACGCTGCTTTACCTGTATCTGACACTCTTCTATTGTGAACTTTTGAAATTGTCTGGTAACTGTAGTCACACCCTCACCTCTCTCTTGGTTCATTTTCTCTTCTCTGTTAATAATTTTATTCCAAACATCTTGAAATTAGCATGTCCCTGAGAACTTTTTTACTTTTTTTTTTTTGTCTTTTTGCCTTTCCTAGGGCCGCTTCCGTGGCATATGGAGGTTCCCGGGCTAGGGGTCTAATCAAAGCTGTAGCCGCTGGCCTAGACCAGAGCCACAGCAACGCAGGATCCGAGCTGCATCTGTAACCTACGCCACAGCTCATAGCAACGCAGGATCCTTAACCCACTGAGCAAGGCCAGGGATTGAACCCGCCACCTCATTGTTCCTAGTTGGATTCGTTAACCACTGCACCATGATGGTAACTCCTTTTTTTGTCTTTTTTTTTTTACCTTTTTTAAAGATAGGAAGACCATTACTCCATTGGGGGAATCCTTACAGTCATTAAGTCCTTATAGGTTAAAACATTCTCCACTCAAAATGGAGACAAAAGGATGTTTCCTTTTGTTCAAAGGAAACAAAAAAATGCACTTTGAGAACTGATGCCAGATTTACACAGCTATTATAACATGGGATCATCTAAAAGTAATTTCTATTTCTGAATGAAACACTATATCAATAGGTGTATAACTAGGTTGAGTGGTAAACGAACAATGACTTGGGAATACATCTATCTTACATGAGTTTTTCATTTAAGAAAGCTAATTATATCCATAACAGTAACCTTGGGTTACTGTGGGCTGTTGACCATGAGTTGGCAATGGCCTCATTATGTAGAACTGGATGTTATAAATGGTAGTCATTAAGACAGGATTCTAACTTAATTTAGGGGCTAAAGATGTAAATGCAAAGTTTCTCAAATTGGGCATCCTGGGAAAGTTCCAAGGTGATGGAAAAGGATGAAAGAGAGCAGCTTTGAAAAACTGTGTGGTGGTAGAAATAATAAAAAATCACTAGTCCAGCCTCCCTCCCCACATACTTTCCCTGCTGTTTCCTTTGCCTGGTGACTGCATTGACTTGTCCTTTGATCATTTTCTCCTCCTCATCTCATTATCTTCATATTTCCTGCCAGCTCCTTCATGGTACCCGTTCTAATCCAGTGTAAGACAAAGGAAAGGGTCTGCTATTATACTTTTCTTCTTAAATCCTGAAAACCATGTTGTAAAGAAGGAAAAATACAAGGTGAGATATGAAAATATCAAGAGGCAGAATGGTTTAGCCTTGGGGGATGGGAAATGCACATTTGAAATTTGTGGGGTTGGGGGAATGCTTTTAGTTGCCTGAATGGTGTTAATCTTTTGGTTCTTGGGAGATCTGGATATTCATATAGTTGCAATGCCCGGCAAAGTCTTAACACAGTGAAAACCTGTTCCACTCCAAGTGCCAGTAGTTCCACTGTTGAGAAACTTTAGTGGAGGAAATATATTGATTATTTAGATCAGGGGGGTCTCAACATAGCCACTGAGCCAGTAACTGTGGGGAACAGATTTGCCTGCCTTGAGGCTTGTTTTATAAAAAATACAAATTTGAGTGGTGGGAAGGCACATTCTCCCATTTCCCCATAAATCCCATTCCCTTTTCACCACTTTATTCCTGATTGTTTATACCACCTACTTGCAACTTGAAGGCGTTTAAATTTGCCTAGTGATTTTGGTTTAGGTGTCATAAATCGATATTATTGAAAAGGAGAACCCTGTGTTCTTCCTGTTATTAGTTTGGTTTTTCTTCCTCGAATATGTGAACTGTTTGGCCCTGTGGACCATGTCTGACATTGTTCCAAGGGACAGTTTCTAGGCTATTTCAAGGAGCCCTTATTCTCTCATTTCTCTTGTGCTCTGATAAAGATCTTCTGGTTCATCCTACATTTTACCTAAACCCCTGTAGAAAGCATTTTTATTCTATTACATTTGCTATACCTTTTAAAAAAGACTTTGAGGTAGCTTACAGTAACAGGACAATTAAAAATAAGAAGAAAACCAATTAAGAGATCAATTACAAGGAATAGAATTACCAGGATTACTTTGTTACTTCAGTCAGATATTTAATATAACTCCGTGCTTCCTTGGATTAATCACATAATAGATTATAGAATTCTCTTGTGCAGTTAAGGGCAGCATACACCTTTGTTTGGAAAGCCAGACCTCATGAACTGATACTGGAGTCTGAAAATATTTTATTGCACAAATTCTTATAATGTGGCTATTCCTATTAATATTTCAGCCTATCTGTATTTATTGCTGCAAAATGGATTATCTATTCAATAGACCAAAAATCTCTCTCAGAGTGCACTGGTTTCTAATGTGCAAAGGTGTGGGGGACTTATTTTGAAAATAAGTACTTTTGAAAATCTTTGGCTGTTTCACATACATAGGGCAAAGATTGTAAGGCAAATGGATGTTTGTGCTAAAGTTTGTCAGGCAATTTGGAACATAGACATTTTTAGGAAAGCAGACTAAAACTATGGTACCTGAACGAGATAGTGTATGGAAAGGACAGCAATACCTCTCTTTTCATGCTAAAGCCCTTGCTTGGTGAGTCAATGGCTTTAATTGGTTTATTCCAGGGATTTATAAGGCCTGGATACAGTCACTGTTCTGTGAAGACAAGCGTTTCTTTCCCAAATCCTGATGTCTAATTATGGGATTGTGGCCTTCATGTTTTGTGACCACAGACGCAGAAAGGCCTCTAGATATTTTCTCTTTATGAGACAGTGTGATGGCTGAAGTCATTTGTTTGACTCTGTGTGGGTACAGAGAGGAGGAATAGGACTCAATTCATGAGAGATGGTAATTTACCTGCCTATATAGTGTCTTAGGGACTTGGTCCATGGAATCACTACTGCATTACTTAAGACATGCCACTGAGCAGGTTTCTTAGGGGAACTGCAGTTTCTGCAACAGTTATATGGTACCCATCATCTTTTCTTTTTTCTTTCCTTTTCTTGTTTTAGGAAGCTCAGATAAATTTAGAGCCAAGTTACTTTAACTTATTTCTTGATATGCAGCACAATTTTCTCACACTCTTTCCTTGATACATTTTAAAAATTACCTATACATATACACATGCATGTGTATTTGCATTTATAATAGATATATTTAGCATAATATATATTATGACATTATTTCCTAAGCAGCTTCAAACTATTTTAGAAAGTTAGAGGAGTATGTATTATAAATACACTAGATAAATAATGAATTATTTTTTAAGTGCTTTTTACCAATCCTACCATATTTTTTCTCTATCCTCCACCTGACTATTTAACAGGACATTTCTATGTGGCCACATAGGAGCTGCTCAATAAATATTTCTTGAATGCCTTGAACCCTTTTGTTTCTAATACTGGCTCTAACACATTTTCAAAACAGATCTTGTAAATTGTAATTGTAAATCACCCTGACCAAGGTTGCATACTGATTTAGGCACTCTCCCTTTCCCTGTATCCTTGGGTGTAGTCTATAAAACTTCTCTGTGCTCTGAGATACCTGTGAATATGTTAAACACTTGAGAACACACTTGTGGTCATTTTGGGGATCACTATTTTGGGGGATCAACAAATCTTATAGATGTATATACCAGTGTGGCTCCAAATGTGTTGACTGTGAGAGGTCAAGGCAGTGAGCCTTTCAACTTACTGAGGGGGGACATGTCTTCAGTTCCATTTGAGGGTGGCTCAGGGGGCAGCCAGAGAGAGCCCACCAGCCCTCAGTGCTCTCTGAGAACTGCTAAATCACCCATTGGGCAAACACCTATTCACAATCTTAATTCATAAGATTATATGTCCATAGCAAGATTTTGATGGTGCTGTAAACCACTCAAGCTCAGCTCTTATAATTTATTGAAACATCAGTTCCCCTCAAGGGAATTACAGCCTGATGATTACCTTTTGTCCAGGTGCCATAAACCAAGTCGAGAGACTGGATTTCTCCATGACAGAACTGAATGCTAGGTTGTAATGGGGACAGGGGGAGAAAGCTTCTATAAAACTTTAACAGCTTAAGAGACAGGAACTGTGCCACCCAGATGAGGTTCTTTTGATATACATACTCCCTCATCTCTCCTCACCACCCACCCTTGTCTTAATCCATGAAAATTCCTTTTTTGGAGGTGCTTCCATGATAACCAGCTTTCCTTTTGAACATCTCCAGAAGCTTTTGTTTTCATCACAGGCTTTGTCTCAGGACTTCTGGCTCAGTTTCCACCCCTCTGTTTTCCTCTTGTCACTTTCCTCTCCTGGCGCCTGCCTCTGTCTGACTCGTCCTTTTCAGTGGCTCAGCCTTTTCAGTCGCTCGTTCACATGGGGAAAAGTCTATTCTGCTCGGGGACCCACTGAGGCTTCCACATCAATAAAGCAAATTGATGGCAGGTTTAACACATTTCCCAATTATTGTCTGCAGATGCTTTTCAGAACAAACAATCCCCAAAACCCTTTGCACACAAGAAACACTCCCCTGGCAAAATGATCTTGTTGGGAGCTTGGAAAGGAAAACCCTGACAAAGAAAGAATAGAAAATATCCATTGATGGGAGCTTCCTGGCCATAGACCTTATTCCTGTTCAGAGGGATAAGAGCAGGAAAATCCCCAAAGCATTATAGCCTGACCCTGGGGTTACTGCATTGGAACTAACTTTTACTGTGAGGAGTGGCTATAGGAACATTTCCTCTTGTTTTACCGGCTCAGTGGTGATGTTTCTCTATATTTTCTATTTCCTTGGTTTCATTCTTCCACAATTGTGGATTCAGGTGGCTAATTCTGACAGTTGGTCCTCTCTTTTCTGTATCTTTGTCCCAAGAGTCTGTCAGACGTGGTCTCTGAAAGGCCTATCCTAAACTGTAGAGCATGGCTGGGCTTCAAGCCCTTCTCCTGCCTCCTAGGAGGAGAAAGAGAAATCCTGAGAAATCTAGACATGCCTGATTTAGAGGAAGATTCAGCTTACCTGTTGGTCTGTTCTCTGTTGACAGGCAATCTTAAGTAGGTTATTTACATTTATCAAAAAATCTTTCTTCTTCAGCCTCCCTTTTCCTTTCTTTCCTCCACAGAAAAAACTAGGACTTAATTTCAAGACTACATATTTTATATATATATATATATATATATATATATAATATATTATTATCACATGCCCTTCTGGGCAGTGCTAGTATGCAAGTGATACTGGCAAAGCTGAGGACCAGCAGGACAGGAAGCCTGAGAGGACTAAGTGCCCTCAGCACTCAGCCACATCCATCTTCAGTGAGGGGTCACTGGGTTCAAAGAGCTCTAGGGGCTGCTACAGTGGAGTACAGCATCCATCCTTACAAATCCTCCAAGGTTGCCGTGGATGGGTCGCCATTGCGAAGCCCAATTGTGATGACACGTGAGGGTCCTGAAGGGCACCAGGAAAGAACAAAGGCCAATGTTGCATCAGGCTAAGGGGACAGTCCTTTGGCTTCCTTTATTTTTCTCTCTTGGAGTAAAAATCCTGCCTTGTTTTCCTACCCATCCAAAGAAGGGGCTAGAGCCCTATCTGGCTGCAAATATCATAAGGGGGTTGGCGAAAGCAGAGCTTTTGTTCAATGTTTGGTATCTTTGCAAAGTTCAACCCGCCTGTCACTCCCCAGCTTGCATGCATGTGGTGTGAGAAAAGTAACACATCTATCCCCCACCCCCGGCCGCATAGGCCAAACCCTAATTTCAAGGAAGCAGGAAAACTTTCCAAATGTGGCAAAATACAAAGGGAAATTATGGCCTGGGGCAGATGTGAGCTTTCTAAAAGCAGAGCAAAACTTCTTGGAGCCATTCTGCTCAAGGGAGTGGGGAAAGAGAAGGAATGGAGGCCTGAACTTCAAATAAATGTAAATAAAACATTCCTCCTGCTCTGATTTTAATCTTTTTATTGGCTGCTTTCTGTGAGGGGGTACCTAAGTGAGTGGATTTGCCTACCCCTTCAACAAATCAAAGCATTTCAGAACAGGATCATCTGTGGGGACGCCCTACCCCAGACAACTGTAATTGGAGGTAAATATTAATTCCAGAGGAAGGCCTTTGAGCCCAAGAAGTGCAATAACAATGTGCCTCCAAGGAGCCACTTCTTTTCTTTTCCATATCCATTGGAAGCAGATTGTGGGAGCAAAGCTTATCTCCCATTTTTATCCGTTTTAACAATGCTCTGCCTACTGCTAGTTAAACTGAGCTGCCTTAAGCTCAACACAAAAAGCTCTTTTCAGGGCATCTAGCAGATAACTTGAGAAAAAAAAAAAAAAAAGAAACCTTTTCACATAGCCCTCCTAGTGCCCTTTCATGAGATGTAGCTGTGTGCAGACAGCCAGGCCTGCGATGGCTTTTGGGGACAAAGTATCACCAAGTATTAGGTCTATACTTATTCTTTAAAGTTGCCCCTATACTCTTGCCTCTACCTTCTGCCTTTCTGACCACCCACTTCCACTCCCCCTTAGGTGGGCAGGCCTATGCTTGCAGCTGCAATGGTTTTTCTTTGCATAATGGTCAGTAAAGCCCAGTGAGGATCCCTTGTGTTAAATCCTGTCTCACCTTCATCAGGTAGTGGTGTCTAAAACCCATGGTCTCATCCAGAGACTCACTAGACCACTTGTGGCAAAGGTGATAAAAAGGAGAATTCAATACAGACAGGATTGTGGCCAGATTCTGCTAGAATTATGTGAACAGTTTGTTTCCATATCTTTAGTTCCAAAGATGGGCCATTCTTCTCTCTGCTCTCTCTGCCAGCAAGGCAGATCCCGGAATTGCCATTTTACTTCCACGATAAGGGCAGAAGAGGTGCCTACTCTGCTTCTGCTGCTGAGGAGATTTCTGAGAACTCTGGAGTTTATTTTAAAATCTCTGAACATCACTTTGAAGTAAGGCTTCTTTGAAGTAACTCTGAAGCTGTTACTGAAGAGTTTGATGAATGTCTGAGAGGTGATTAAAAAGACTGTGGATAGAGAAATAGCCTCTTCTCCCAGCCCTAGTTGTCTTTTCCTCTCAAAGGTGGGCCATGTTGTCAAGAACAGATTTTTCAATAGTTGGACTCACTGAGGATTTTCCATCCTCTGGTCCAGAACCTCCCTGTCTCAACTCAGTCTGAGGAGAAAGGAAAGCATTGTCTACTTCATTTTGGTCTTCAGTGTAGCCTATTTCTCCCCCATACCTCCAACTTCTTTCTTTCACTTCCTTTTGGCATTTGCCTGTTGATGCCATCCCCACCTTGTTACTCTAATCAGTATCATACCATTTATTTCTTCGGGAAGGGAACTTCCTGTCACCTCTGTTATAGTCCAGTTTCTTAGGAAGCCAACTCTGAAGCAGAGGTTAATGTGCACGTTAGGGAGCGGTCTTGTGATACAAGCCTATGGAAGGAGGTAGGATGGGGCAGAGGGAGAAGGTGAGCTTCCTGCAGTCCCAAGGAAGGCCCCAAGGGGATGGGAGACCCTGGAGCCAGGATGGCCCTTCAGCATTGTCCCAAATTGACATAAGAAGGCCAGGTCCTTATACTTTTTACATTATTGAATGGAAGCTGCCCCTAGGAGAACGTACACCCTCGAACAAGATGAGTCTCTTCAACCACAGCCACCCCTATAGTGGGCTAACAGCGGCAGGCAGATAAGTCCTGCATTACTGAAGGGAGATGCGGCCACGCATCACATCATTACTACAGTGTACGTGTTAGACCTTTAGGTGGGCCTGCCAGGAATATCCTACTAGTGATTTTAAGGTGATAGATGCTTAGAAAGGAGCATGCCCTCTAAAAATCTGCATCCTCCTGTATGCACAGCAGGAATGTGATTGAGCAGTGGCAAGAACAGCAGCCTCAACTCACGCTACAGTGACAATCTCGGGTCTTAGTTAGCCTGGCTTCAAAAACAGAACTGTCTACAATGTCATCACTTCATGTCTTATCGAAGCAGCATCTGCTGTACATCTTCTCCAGGAGCTCTGGAAACTGGTTCTGCCAGCTGGAGAGGAGAGAGCCAACATTTTGACTCAACAGGAAGCCTGAATTTCAGCACAGAGAAAAAAATATAAATATTTATTTGATCACATCATTAAAGGAAATCCACTGTCCCTGTACAGTTGCAATATAAATGGCCCACTTCATTAAAATCCAAAAGTTTTGTGAAATACTTTAAAATATTCCCTGAAAAGACTTTTTACTTCATGGATTAATTTTTTTATTTAAAGAGGAAGCAAATAAATATATGTATATGTAATATACATGTATTTTTAAGTATGTATTTTGCATATCATATAATATATGAGACTACATTTTGCTTTTACCTGTCTGTTCTTCACACTTTACTGAAGAATGGTTATCAGTTATTGGCACTTGACAAAAATATTACCAAACAGCATAATGAAACATTTTCTTCTATGTTATCATTAGAGGATAGTGGGTAGATTCGTCTACACGGGTGGGGGAAGTGGAGAGCTGAATTATTCAATGACTTTGATTAATGTTTATGTCAGAGCAGGAACTAATGTATCAGTAATGGGGAAGTTCAATTAGTGCTTTAATTAATTAGACTCCTGTTTTTAGCTCTATTGTGAAGGATAATTATTTGTTAGCTTTGCTTAGGACCTGGGTAAAGGCCTTGATTACAGGTGTCACAAAAAATATTCCACCAAGCTTGGGGCTCTATGAAGAAATGTGGAGCTTGAGAAAATAGAAAACATCAGTGGAAAATCAAACACATTGTCATTTACTAAGCCATTAAAGGCTCAATTGAAAGTTAGAACAAAGTTCAAAATAAATGATTATAACTGAGGATAGGACTTTAAGTAGGACCTCTTTGATGCATTAATTTTCTTCTCTTTGAATTTAGGGCCACTTTTAACTGCATTATCAAGGTAATACCGTACCATGCATTTAACCAAGAAGCTGACTTGAGTGTCTCTCTTTCTCTGTCTGCTAGGAGCTTTTATCCTTACAATGATAAGGCTACTAACAAATATTAAGATCATGGAGGCTTAATCTTACCAAAAAATAGAGTAGGGCCTGCAAAGGAGCTTGTGTAATTTAGATTTCTTTCCCTCCTTACTGCTGGGGTCTAATCATATCTAAAAGGCAGGGTAATTTAGAGGCCTAAGCTTCTGCATATAGATTTTCCTTTTGTTCCTAATTTTTTATGGCTAGTGGTTCTCAAACTTTAATGGTATACTCAAGGATTACTGCCCTCAAAAATATATTCTTGAAACCAGGATAGTGGTACCTCATGGACCAATTAAGGGATGTTCAAGGGCAGTTCTGGCTATCGGAGAATTATAATAATAAACAAATCAACCATTAAGCTGCTTAGGCCTTGAAATCAACTAAAGAGCAAAAGTGTTGTTCCAACTAGCCATTCTCCTCAACTCTAGCTTTAAGATAGTAACATAAATATTAGCCTACTCATAAAATATTGAACTTTATAAATTATTTGCTTTTTACATATGAATGAAGTAGAGAGCATTTTAAATTAGTCCTATAAAGTAGCATGCTTAATCTTTAGCATCTAGGAATGTTTTCCTGAGTGGGAGAAAAGGAATTCCAGCCAAGTCTCCAGACGTAGAATTCTTAGCCTAGCTCTTTGATGCTGTAGCATTTTGCTGTGGGTTGTCTTTCACATTACTGTCATGCTTCTGAAATGTGACTTAACAGTTAATTTTCTTCTCAACTTTAACCATGGATGCATTTTTTTCTAAAAGGAAGAAACAAAGAGTAGAGGAAGAAAACATCTTGATTGTGTGATAAAGAATGACAGCATAGCTGTCTGTTTTTAATTAACATCCCAACCATTTCGGTGCCTCCAAACAGGGCAAAGCAATTTTTGTAGCATTTATGAACATCATCTTAAAATAACAAATAAGCAAAGCAAATAAGTAAAACCATGTGTCCACAATATTTATAATAATAAAATGCTTTAAATTTTTAAATAGTCTATACTTGCATCCATGAAATGCACTAAAATCTAGACAGAGACCAAGATTTAAAAAATAAAGTTGAGTCAGAAAATATATATACCATATTTAACTATTTTCTATGGAAAGTGACACTTCTATTATTCACACATTTGTATGATGCTTCTTTATATGTTTGAGTTTTATATACACTTCTTTATACACACTTTTATATACACTTTATATACACTTCTTTATATGTTTGAGTTTTTTTGGTCTGCGATTTTCTTTTCTTTTTTTTTTCTTTTTTTTGTCTTGTTGTCTTTTCTAGGGCCGCTCCTGTGGCATATGAAGGTTCCCAGGCTAGGAGTCCAATTGGAACTGTAGCTGCTGGCCTATGCCAGAGCCACAGCAATGCAGGATCCGAGCCATGTCTGCGACCTACACCACAGCTCACGGCAATGCCGGATCCCTAACCCACTGACTGAGGCCAGGGATTGAACCTGCAACCTCATGGTTCCTAGTTGGATTAGTTAACCACGGAGCCACGACAGGAACTCCTTGTGATTTTCATTTTATTCCTGTCTTCTGTTAGTACCATCCTTTTAAAAATATATATTCTTTTAACTCTCTTTCAACTATTTTATACAGTTGAAATAAATCTATCATATTTTACATTAACACTTCTGAAATCACTTTTATGAAGAAAGTGTGTGTTTATATGTGACTGTGTTTGTGTGTTTAGGAAGGAGGATAGTGGTTAGCAAGCAAGCAAATAAACAAGGCATCTTAAATATTGATATATATATATATAGGCATACATGTCCCTGAACCTGTCTTACATGGGTGTATTTGAATGAACAAATGAATGTTATCAGGAAGAAATCTCTTTTTAGATTTCATATGTATTAAATGTATATAGTCAACATGCATATTGATTGGTTTATTGGATGTGTGTCTCACTTGCAGGAAAGAAATGATTGATAAGATATGATGCTTGCTTTCAGGCAACTCATGGCCATGGGAAAAGACAGAATAGTATACAAGCTATCATTGTTCCATGAGATAAATTACTGGAAATACTTGTGCTTAGGCCTGAAGAAAGAATAGGAATTCCCCATCAGAAAGGTCCTTTCTGTTATCAGGGAAGCAAAACCAAAAACAGAAAGAATAAAATAACCAAGTCTCAGAGCTTCATTGGACTAATAGGTTCTTTCTGTTTATGATGGGAAAGAGAAGCATGACAGTACCAGATAAAGCATGAACATTCCTGAAGCAAGAGGTAGTGTGCCCAGGGGATCATGAATCATATACCCTGTCAAAGGGAAGCAAGTGAGGAGGATCAGCATTTATTAGAAACTTAATATAAGATGGGTGATGGACTCATTGAATTCTCAGAGTAAGCCTTTGACAGGTGTTCATTCAGAAGATAGTTACAGAGCAAGCACTATGCTAGGCACTGAGAATACAGCAGGGAAACAGTCATAAAATCCCTGCCCATGTGGGGCTTCTACTCCATTAAGAGAAACAGACAGTCAAAAAGAAAAGAAACAAGTGAACATGTGATAGAATGAGCCTGAGAGTAGGACTCAGGAAGTGATTGTTTTGCTAGGAAATACTTGGAAGGAAGGGTCCAGTCCAGAGGCAGTGTGAGGGCAGAACATCCTAGGCAAAGGACCCTAAAATGGAAATGAGTAGAGCATCTTCAAGGAACAAAAGGAAAGGTAGGTCTAGAGAAAGGTGAGCAAGGAGGGAGCAAGAAAGAGAGAAAGTCAAAGAGGCATCACACCTTGACCATGGGCTCTTTTTCTAAGTGTGATGGCCAGTACTTGGCTAGTTTTCTGCAGAGGAGCGATGCCATAGAAACAAAAAACAAAAACAAAGCTGCACAGTGATTAAGGTAGTCAAAACCAATTTAAATAAGGTACTCTTCCAGTGGGTGAAAGAGACCTCAGTATGGAACTGGACTTAATTCTGAATACAAGGACAAGAGGGTATTTACAGCCAATAAGCAGGGTGAGGGTCAGTTCATTAAAAATTATTTGAAAAAACATTAGGGCTGAGGGGGGAATCCTGTCTAATCTAACTAAACAGTCTTCTTTGTTGAAGGCATCCCCTCAGTGTGATGAGATATTGAAGGTAAAGGATTCTCTATAAACTGACTTAAAAGGATTTGTGCTCTTGAGGACAAGACCCCCAAACAGAGCCTAGCTTAAGAAGGGCAGGAGCCTGACAAAGTTTGGTGAAGGTGAGAATCTTTGCCAGTGACACGATCTGATTTTCTTCTTAAAAATATCACTCCAGTTTCTGGTGGGAAATGGATTGTGCAAGGGCAAGAGTAGAGACTCTGAGGTCACTGCAGTGGGGCAAGTGACAGGCAGCTGAGGCCCCTTGAACTTAATTAAAGAATGTGCCACCAGTGGTGGAGCACAGATTTGATGCCAGGTCTGATTCCAAAGCCCCAATTCTTCCTGTTGGTTCTCCGCCCTGTTGCTTGTGGTAAGGTGCCAAGAACTTGGACAAGAAATCAGACCAAGGAGATCAAGAACTTGGAATGCTCTTTAGCCATCAGACATACTAGGTCTTGGGCAAGATAGAGGAAGTCATGATGTCAGCTTGGTAAGACCCTATTCCTGGGGCTCCAACATTCGTGGGGCTCCAACATTTGTGGGGCTCAGTATAAGAGAACAAATGGACACCTATATATCATGTAGCTAAAGTTAAAAAGCAAGCCAGCAGTCTGCTTAGTTATTATGTTCATACTTCTGCCTTGACAAATATACCTTTATAATGACCTAGAAGACCAGTTCTAATTTGGAAATTGGAAGACCAAGTACAGTACCAGAATACAGAGACAGTAAGAGTGTGAATCTCAGATCCCTGGCTGCCAACCCACTCTGGTTCTACCTCGGACTTAGGAAAATGACCCACAGAAGCAGGATTGGCACCATTAGTGGCAGAGGTTCCTGGAATCTCAGATAGCAGAGTGTGGCCTGGATAGGAGGATTGTGGGTTCAGGGTGGCCACATCACCTTGGCCCATACACAGTCTACCCTGGGGAGAGGGGATCTCTGGACAAGCTCGATAGTTGGGTCTTTAGAGCACAGGACCTTGGACAGTTGGTCATTTCATCAGGTCTGAGAGCAGCTCTGCCTGTCCAGTGACCTGGGAGGTGAAGTGGGAAGCTGTAGAGGACAGAAAGCTGACCAGATTCCCAAGGGGAATTCATTAAAAAAATAACTCAAAATATAACATTGCCATATTAGTTTTCTATGGCTGTACAAATTACCATCAACTTGGATGCATAAAACAATAGAAATGCTTCTCTCACAGTTCTGGAGGCCAAAGTCTGAAATCAGTTTCACATAGCTAAAACTCAAGGTATCAGCAAGGCTCCTTTTCCTCTAGAAGTTCTAGCCAGAATTGATTCTTTGCTTCCTCCAGCTTCAGGTGGCTGTTGGCATTCTTTGCTTATGGCTACATCACTCTGATATTCACAGCCATCATCTTCATATCTCTCTGCTTCATCTTCACAAATCCCTCTCTGTATTCAGATCTCTCTCTTCCTCTGTCTATAAGGATTTATGTAGTTGCATTTAGGACTCACTTGAATAATCCAGGATAATCCCCCGCCTTAAGATTTTAACTTAATCATACTTGAAAAGTCTCTGTGTCTATATGAGGTAATGTTTACAAGTTCTGGCAATTAGGACCTGATATTTTCAGGGCACATTGTTCAGTGTACCACAGCATTGTCTTTGTCTGATGGTTAAAGTTATAATATTTTGTCAAAAAGGATTAAAAAATTATTTTTTGGGGAAAAGCAGTTCGATTTGTCACATGATTTAATATAAGATATAAATATTTTCATCTTGAATGCTGTCAAGACCATCACCAGTGATGACAAAAGTTTTCTATTTGGTCATCTTTTTCCATGGTTAGGGAGGAAAACTCAGAGCAGATGACCAAAAAAGCAGTTTTTAGCCAACTGTTTTCCAATTTTGTTTATATTCATTAGAACTATTTTAATTTGGAATGGGCAGGTGGCAAACCACATCACATTGGAAAGAAATTATCTGAGTACTTAAAAAAAAATGGTGAATGTACTCAAATAGGAAGGGCTTGATGATAAGCTTTTTTTCCTGAGAATTTGAGATAGGAGTCTTGAATTCAATTCAACATTTTAATTAAACTCAAAAACATTTATTGAGACACCGCTAGATGCCAAGCACTGGGCTTTGGAAGTAGAAAGATAAATTTTATCCCATACATGTCATCCAAGAGCTCACAATTTACATGTGAGAGAGAGACAGAAACAAACAATTATGAAAATGAAAATACAATGTGCTAAGTGCTGTGAGAAGGATATGATTGAAGTGCTGAGGCTAAAGGTCCAAGAGGAAAAAAGAGAGAACGTAGGAAACTATCGGGCATTCAAGGAGCACTCAATAAATATTTGAATGAATGGACCACTGCCCTCTCCTCCTTAACACCTCCTCCATCCCACTCTGAGTTCAAGCTACCGTCCCTCTTGCCTGAACCACTCTAACAGCCTCCAAACTAATCCCTCCAGATCCATTCTCCGTGCAAGAAATCCACATCTTTTCTGCCTAAAACCTCTAATTATTTCTCATCATGTTGGAAATAAGATTCCATTTCCTTGCCAGGGCTTTCTAAACTACACAGTTTACCCCGTGCCCACCTTTTATTGTTGCAGTTGTTCACATTTCTCCCACCACTCTAGGCTTCTTTCTGTTCCTGGAAACTCTGACCCTATTTTTGCCTCAGGTCCTTTGATCTTGCACTTTCCCTTGTTCTACCTTAGCTTTTGTTTTTATCTAGTCTCTGCTAAGGTATGTCCTTGACAGAGGAATTTGTCTGATTGCCCATAGCAAGTATCAATTTCCAAAGTAATTTCCTGTGTTTATTTATTTATATTTTCTTTTCAATTGAAATGCAATTTCCTTGAGGCAGGACTTTGTTAATCTTATGCAACATTTTATTCCCATTGCTTGTCATAAGACAAGATGGATAAAAACTTTGACAGCTGGCATGATATGAAAATTCAAAATCTATACTGCCCAAAGCCAAGGCCTTGATGAAAGAATTTCCCCCCAAAAATATGCATCAAACCCTAGTGTTGTAGACAGTGGTGATGTTATTATCCCAATCCTTTAAGTAGGCTTGAGAGTTAATCCCATAAAGGCTGCTTTGCACAGCTGTAAAGTTTTCATGAAGGATGATTTTAGTGTTTTTTCCAGACTTCCAGGCTAGTCATTGAGCTAGAATATGACACAGGAGTAAAAATGGACTTAAAAAATACAGTATCCCTTTAAAATTAGAACAGTCCAGGAGATAAAATTGTAATAATTTTAGTTATTTGAAAATCTCTCTTTCTCTGGAGACTTTGTTCTGTGATGAAACAATATCTATAAATGCTTAGCAATCAGAGAAACTTATAAAACCATGTCTTGGATGCTTAAAAATGCTCACTGGTCAGTATTTTTCATTTATCAGTCTCTATGCTGTGTTTTGTCTAAAAGCTCTATCTCCCTCTCTCCTTTGAGTTATTGCCTGAACATCAAACTAGTATATTTTGTATGCCAGTCATATTAAATTAGAGGTTAAACTGAAAAAGCTCCTTTGTGTAAAGGGCAAACTCTCTTTAAAAAGCTTCTGGCATTCAAAGTTGAAGCAGTAAACAACAAAAGAGGATGACAGAGTTGAACAAATGGGCTTTAATTAGCCATTAGACTTGGACTGATTTAAAAACCAATGCCTAACTCTGCATTGGGGTAGCCACCAAATCTAAGATAGTTCCCCCTTAGTGGGCTCACTTCAGATAAGTATTATCTAATTCCTTTCTCATTAAAAACTTCCTCTGGATATTGGCTCAGTAAATACCTGGTATAAAAAGCTACCCTTGGCTCACACCCCTTTCCTCTCCTTCTCCACTTAATCAGACTTAATCATTATTCATTTGCCTAATTCAGGAAACATTTAAAGCTGTTTTTCACTTAATCATTTTGACTAAAAAAGCTATAAGACCAATGGAGATTTTTAAGCCTGTTAAAACCTTTAGAGCGTAAAATGGTGAATTCTAATTATTATCTAAATAAGACAGGGAAAAAAAAGAATCAGGAAGTTCTTTTTAATGATGAGAGGAGTACATGCAGGGCCTGAGTAGGCTGGTGAGTGTACAGATGGGGCCCTGGGGAAAGGAGAGACAAGTTTCCATTATTGTAGCTCAGCTCTGAAAGGGTTTTGAGTTAGGGACACCTGTGTGGGAAATGACTGTGTACAGGTACCTGTCATTTCTGATTAACCCGGCCTGGAGTCCTGCAATGAGGGAGACACATTCAGGGCCTGTTAGAGGCTTGATCTTCCCAGTCAAGAGGGGCCATGGGGGATGCCTTTGACCGGTACGAAGTAGCTTTTGCCAATATTCCTAAAGAGGACGGGTGGTGGCAGGTTTCTCCCCGCTGAGTGACTGTCTGGGGATACCGGGGACTCAGGCGCAACTGTATCATTGTTATGCTCTAAAGCAAAATTGAGAATTGGCGTTAACCTAGAGGCATTAAAGATTCTGGACTTGTCAAAAAATTACCTTAAATTCTATATTGCTGGTGCCTGGAACATGGTTAAGTATTTAACTGATGTTGCTACTATATTAATCATATTAGCTACTCAGCACCTGCATCCACAGAATCATAAAGCCATAAAGCCTAGATGGTCATCTGGTCCAAACTTCTGCCTTTAGGGGCTTAAAAGTGTCAGGATATATTAAAGTTGAATTTTTTCACTTGCCTTCATGTATCTAAAGAACTATACAGCAGAAAAAATATTCTCCTCAGCCTCATGCTTTCATTCTTGAAATAATTAGGAATGCTATGGGAAACTAACACAGGAACTAGCACATACCAAGGCATTTATGCAAATTATAAGGGCATACCAATACCTTTATACAAATTACACAAAGCTGCCCCCTCTGAAGTGGTACAGCCTAACATCTGGGCCATGGTCCGTAGAAGCAGAGTGGGAGTTGAGAATCAGCCCTGAATCACCCTCCTAAGCCGACATAATTTGCAAGGAGGTAAAGAGAACCTTCTAGGAAGAGGTAGCTTTCTTAGAAAACTGTAATGTATTTATTTTAATTTTTTAAAATAATAGGCTATATTTTAGAGTAGTTACAGACTTACAGAAAAATTGAGCAGATTGTACAGAGTTCCCATTATGTCTCCCCCTTCCCTGCATCACAGTTTCTCTTATAATTAATGTCTTACATTAGTTTTGTTAAATAACAACAATTCAGCTGAGTAAACTTTAAAGATCTAATTGACTTTACTGAATGATTCATGAATTGGGCAGCAACGCATCTAGCAAATAGAAAGGAGTTCTGAGGAGCTGTATGGAATGGAAGAATTATATAGGCAGAAGGGGAAGAAGAGGAGGTGATTTCAGGCTTAGGTATTAACCTCTGGGGGAAGGAAGGGGACTAATCTGAGCCCCCAGATTACCTCGTGGGTGCTGATTAGAAAATTCTAGACTGACTGGTTAAGACTACCTTCCTGAGAGAGGCCGTATCTGCAATTAGGTTAGGTATTAAGTCTTTGATTACATGAGGCTTACCACAAGT
The DNA here is from genome assembly GCF_016906955.1 of Phacochoerus africanus. Classification (NCBI taxonomy): domain Eukaryota; kingdom Metazoa; phylum Chordata; class Mammalia; order Artiodactyla; family Suidae; genus Phacochoerus; species Phacochoerus africanus. The sequence goes on along the minus strand of NC_062544.1, from coordinate 164,665,572 downwards.
GACTCCATTTTGGGCCTGCTGTTTCTTTTTTTAACAGTTTGGCACATTTGTTACAACTGAGGAATCAATATAGATAAATTATTATTAACTAAAGTTCATTCTTTATTCAAATTTCCTTTTTCTAGTGCCCTTTCTAGTGCCTGTTCAAGGATCCCATCCAGCATCACATCACATTTAGTTGTCATCTCCTCAGGCTCCTCTTGATTGTGACAATTTCTCAGACTTTTCTTGTCTTTAATAACTGACAATTTTAAGTATTAGATATATTATAGAATATTCCTCTATTGGAATTTGTCTGAAGTTTTTCTCATGATTAAGACTGGGGTTATGGGTTTTAGGGAAGAAGGTCACAAAGGGAAATTGCTATTTTTATCACATCCTATCAAGGGTAAAAACTATCAATATGATTTTTGACTGTTGATATTGACCTTGGTCATCTGGTTGAGTTAGTGTTTGTTTGTCAGGTTTCTTCACTATAAAGTTATTCTTTCCCTTTCTTTCTGTATTGTGCTCTTTGGAAGGGAGTCGCTATGCATAGCCCACACTTAACGGGTAGAGAGTTATGTTCCTTTTCCTTTCCATGGAGTATCTGCATCATTTTTCTGGAATTCTTCTACATGGAGATATTTGTCTTTTCTCCCCTGTTTATTAACTTATTTATTATTTATTTGTTTCAGTATGGACTCATGGATATTTATGTAATATTTTTTATAATCCAATACTACTTTATTTATTTTACTATTCAAATTATTTTAGCTTTGATCATTGGGAACTCTTTCAGTTGGCTGCTATGCCCTGTTAACATACTCCCATCATTGTGGGGTTCCTTGGAGGGGTGTCACTTCCTTACTTTCTGGCACTGCAAGATGCTCCAAGCTTATTCATGTTGTATATTTCCTGCTCAATGCTAGAATCAGCCATTTCTCCAGGGAGCACTTGTTTCTTTTGTTGGAGAATGATATTAGAAATCAGCCTCTGAGGGTAGTGTACTCATTGCTACTGGGTCCTTTTATTTATTTGTTTGTTTGTTTGTTTATTTATTTGTCTTTTTGCCTTTTCTAGGGCCGCTCCCGCAGCATGTGGAGGTTCCCAGGCTAGGGGTCAAATTGGAGCTGTAGCCGCCGGCCTATGCCAGAGCCACAGCAATGCCAGAACCGAGCTGCGTCTGCGACCTACACCACAGCTCACGGCAATGCCAGATCCTTAACCCACTGAACAAGGCCAGGGATTGAACCTGCAACCTCATGGTTCCTAGTCGGATTCATTAACCACTGTGCTACAACGGGAAATCCTGGGTCCTTTTTTTTTAGGCCTTTCAGCCAACAGAGCAAGAAAATATATGTGTGTGTACTAATTGTCTATATGCATATATCTATAAGTATCTCTATATGTAACCACCTGAATCTATGTTAACTTAAACATGAGTTCTTACTGACATCTCCAACTCTAACCTAGTACACAAGGATTGTTCTAGGCTCTTTCCCTTCCTGATCTATAAATTTTCTCTCCAATAAGGAGAAACATTTACTTAATTATTTAATTCCAATATACATGTATAACAGTATCAGAGGTTTTAACCCATACCACCATGGAAAAAAATTTAATCTACTAGGAGAAAAGTATTTCCCTACAGTTCCTTTTGCCTTTAGGTCTTTAGGTCAGCCATTCCCCTTTCTCCCTTTAGTGAGTTGTTTCACACATTTGTAACACAGCTATATACTCGTCAAAGTCTGCATTTTTTCCAGGAATTCCCTGATGAAGAGATGTGACAATTTAATAAATACATTAAACTCATGTTTATCAAACATACCACTGGTGATATGCAAGATGGTTTTTAAAGACATCTTTATTTTAATACTCATTTATTTTAATTTGTACTAGAAAAAAGTACATAACTAGCCTATCAAAACTATGACTTCATGACAACTATTGATTAGGACAAAGGTAAACATATTTAATTTAAAAATTGGGTCATACTAATGAAAATTGACAGTGACAGGGGAAAGGCTGAAGTTTGGGAAAAAATTGAGTTAATTTATGTACAAGGGCTGTCTACATCATACCTGTATCTACTTTTAATGCATAGGCATTTAGGAATCCTATTTTAGCTTCAGATCCTCAATCTATGACATTCTTCACGTTCAAAAAAATAATCTGGTATGCAGATAATAATAATCTGTATACATTATATATCTTTCTCCTAATTTTTTGGTCTAAATTGGCAATGTTGTTCTCTCCAAACTAGTCTCATAAAATTCTAGAACACGTGAGGCAACAGTCAGTTCATAACTATGGCCAGCTTCTCACTGTTTTTGCAACTTCTTCAGATGGTATAATGTAGAGGACTTCAGGATCTCTGAGAGAAGAAGCTGGATTTTGTCAAACTCTTAAATAAGATAGTTCTGGTTGACAACACTGATGCTTTCACTTCACTTTATAGAAACCCAACTGAGAAATAGCATCTTGGATGGAACATATGTAGGACCAAGATACCATGATAGGGTTAGGGAGAGAGATTTAAAATCTTAGAGGATTTAGTAAGCACAGATTGCTGGGTCCCATGCCAGAGTTTCTAGTCTAGTAGGTGGGTCCCAAGAATTGGCATTTTTGACAAATTTTCAGGAGATTCTGAAGTCCTAGGTACAGGGACCACACTGTGAGAACCATTGGTCCAGGTGTTCAGGCAGTGGCCTAAAGGAAGCACAAGGAAAGGTTGACCTTGTATATGTTATTATAGAAAATATCACTGCTTGAAGAAAAATTCTTGAAGACAAATGTAATTTTAGGTATCTAAATTACATTAAACTTGGACCTTGGAGTTTCCTTAATTGTACTGTGGTCACTGATCATAAGACCAAGAAAGGTTAGTAAGGAAATATTAACCTGTGAATTTAATAAAAGTGACAATTATTGACATTATCTTCTTTGTTGTAATTCTTTTCTTTTCATGGCAGATTTTTATTAATGATTAAATAATTCTTCTTTTTGGATTTGATCTTTTTAAAATCAGGGAGATTTTTGTTGTTGTTTGGGGGTCACAGTTAATATGAGGAAGAAGGAAATTTTTTTTCAAAATTTTTTCTTGGTTTACTTTGAAAATAAACCTCAAATTTTCTTCATTTTTCATTTGATCATTTGAAGTGTATCTTAAAATATTAATATAAAAATCTTAAATAAATTTGTAACCTGAGATATAGTAATCCAGTTTTTAGGAATCTCTCTTTATGGTCCAGTATGAAATGCTGGCAAAATTTGGGAGAATTATTTAAGAGTAGAAATTGAAATTCATCTCAATGTCCAATACTAAAGGACTATAAATATAGTACATTAAATAAAATGTTCTGTAACTCTTACAAGTTAAGTGTGTAAATGACAAAAAATCATTTATCAGGTGAAAAATAGCAATTTTCAACATTTTATAAATGGTATGGGTTACAGATGGGTTAAATTGCATAAAAATTAGATTGATATAAAGTGTGCTAATGTATACAGTTTATCTTAGTATTCAGTACTAAGTGCTCCCTCCCAATGCAGACTAAATGGGCATAAACCTCAGGTCTTACACTTCATAGCCATGTGGCCTTGAATGGGTTTGTTAATCTGTTTTTGTTCTCCACTGTGAAATGGGAGTTTTGGTACAATGGGAAATAAATGTTTGGTCTTCGCCATGGGTTCCTGGCACAGAGCTCCTAAAACCCTTGGAGTTTTCAGAGCGATGGTAGAGTCTTTCATTATTCTTAGCAAGCTCCTTTCAGCTATACCTGAGTTTATGCTTATAAGTTGACTCCTGTAGGCATTTATATGCCTTCAAGATGGGGATTGGTTGCCAGAAAGACCAAGGCATGATTAGAAGCCGGGAACTTTCAGTCCCACCCCACAATCTCCAGGGAAGCAAGAAAGGCTGGAGATTAAATCATCTGCCAGTAGCCAATAATTTAATCAACCATGCCTATGTAATAGAACCTCCTGTACAAGCCATAAATGATGAGGTTCAAAGATTCCAGGTTGTGAACCTATCAAGGTGTTTGGAAGGTGGTGTGCCTGGAGAGAGCTTGGAAACTCTGTTTTTCCACACCCCCACACCACTGCCACTATATGTTGTTCTATACATCTCTTCCATTTGCCAGTTCCCAGGTTGTACCTTTTACAATGAACTAGTAATAGTAAAAAGTTCGTATGTATTCTTTGAGCTATTCTAGCATGTTCTTGACCTGAGAGGGGGTTATATAAAGTCCTGATTTATAGCTGGTGGGTTAGAACTACAAATGGCTCTTGCCTTGTGATGAATTTAATTTGAGAGTAGTCTTGTGGGACTGTGCCCTTTAATTTGTGGATTTTGATGCTAACTCCAAGTAGAGAGTATCAGAATTAAATAGAATTGTTGAACACCAAGTCAGTGTCTAGATAATTGGAGAATTGGTTGTTCATACTGTAAAATATATAAGAACTCATATTATTAGCTATAATGCTAATGGTTCAGTTGAGAAAAAGATCTACTCTGGGTAGTTCAAACAGAAAAGGTATAATAATATTTGGGGGCTTACAAAACAATTGGAAGGGCTGGAGAGAGAAATCAAGAAGGTAGCCAGAAGGTTTTACAGCTGTGTCTCAGAGATCCCAACCAATGATGAGGGATTGTGGAAAACTTTGTTATTCCATTTATGCCTAAGTCTTGCGACATGTGACTGGAAGAGGATTCAGAAGCCATTGAAAGACTAATTTCTCTGAGGTTCCACATATCTGCCTTCAAAGGCATATGTCCCACTGCAAGGAGAAGAATGAATTCTGATTCCCTCTTGTTTCCCAAAGCTAGTGCTAGAGCATCTCACTAAATGGCAAATGCAAATTTCGTTTGGAACCTGAGTGGTAGTGGAGTCTAGGACATGTAGTTCTTGGTCTTCCAACCCCTGCGATAAAGGAAAAAGCACAAAGAAGCATGGGAATATTATTAGCTAATCACCTAAAATAGTTTAAAAGTCCAGCATACTATCTGATAGGGTTTTTATGAGGATTAAGTGACAAATTCATGTAAAGTATTGACAAAGCATATGAGCACATTTTAAGTATTTAGATAGTGTAATTTTTTATTTTTTAGGGCTGCACCTACAACATATGAAAGTTCCCAGGCTAGGGGTTGATTGGAACTGCAGCTACTGGCCTATGCCATAGCCTCAGCAATGTCAGATCTGAACCACATCTGTGACCTATACTGAAGTTTGCAGCTTGCAACAAAGCTGGATCACAAAGAGAGGCCAGGGATTGAACCCTCATCCTCATGGATACTAGTTGGGTTCTTAACTTACTGGACCACAACAGGAAATCTTCAGTGTAAATATTCTTGATGATGACAATGATGATAAGGGCTTAGGGGGTGAAGGGGATGATGGAAAATCTGCTTTATACTTTTCCACTCTTTCAAATTTTCTACAGTAAAAACTTACTATATATTTAGAAGAAAATTAAATACCAACATAAATGATAGGAAATCATATTTTCTATAAGTGCATATAAATATTAGTATAGAATAGCATGTTAGAAGAAATTGTATATAAACTCATAAGCAAAATATGTATTCTATATGAACCAAATACATTGACCTTCGTCCTGCACATGTTTGAAATTTGAGATTGAAACATTCCATCAGCCCAATGCTCACTAGCTTTGCCATTCAAAGGAGTTTAAAAACTCTCTTTAGTAGGTTTCTTATTTTAGGTATTGAGTGAATTCTGAATCAAGCCTTTATTTCTGTGATTCAAACTTAATTATTCTACCTGCTGTCTTCTAAAAATAAAAGTGCATCCAATTCCTGTGAGAACATCTTGGTAAAAATTGAAAAAGGCAAATGACTAACAGGAAGAACATTAAATATACCTGGAACATAAAGAGTAATAGGAGAATGAAGAGAGCTAATTTTTCAGTGAACCCAGGGAGACAATTCCAGTTAAAGGGCTAATTAAAATACTGGGGTAGAAAAATGTTTTCATGATGAAATTATGTAAAGACCTAGAAAACATGGTACTTCCAGAACAAATCTTAAAATGCTACATACTGCCTTGACATTTTTAATGTGGTGCGAAGCCTATTAAGTTATTGTCATAAATCTTTAACAGTATAAAATATTATAACTTGGTATTTTAATTAAAGAATATTATTGGAATGACTCGAAATCTGAGCTTTGCTCTACTTATTGTATTAAAATAATTATTTCAAATACTCCAATTATGATTGTCACAGTAAGTGGAAAATAACTTATTTAGGAAGTAACCACATTCTTAATGTTCCCTACCCACTGACTCAGAGCTGATTAATACTTTACAAACCAGATGTGATTAGCTGGCAGCCTGACTCGGAAGAGTCATCTCATTACTGGCCCATTATTGTGTTAGCCCTCTGCTCAAAAACTGATTAGTGAGCCAATTAACTAGCCTCTCCTTAGTGTACAGGAGCATGGAATTGTGGTGTGTTCCTCTTTCACAGATGTCACCTACCATAGTCATTTATTTTGATCATTATGAACACTAAGGGCAAATAGAAATTCCTCAGCCTTAGACCTTCTTGCTATTGGTTAAAACAAGACTCCAGATATTCAACTAAAACTTGAAAGAGAGAGAAAATAGTTACTTTGACAAAGCCCCCTATTTAGGATATGCTCTGTGTCTGTTCAATACTTACTGAATATCTGGAGTTCCTGTCATGTCTCAGTGGTTAGCGAACCCCACTAGTATCCATGATGATGCAGGTTCGATCCCTGGACTTGCTCAGTGGGTTAAGGATCTGACATTGCCATGAGCTGTGGGGTAGGTTGCAGATGCAGCTCAGATCCTGCATTGCTGTGGCTGTGGCATGGGCCAGCAGCTACAGCTCCAGTTCAACCCCTAGGCTGGGAAACTCCATATGCCACAGGTGTGGCCCTAAAAAGCAAAAAAAGAAGGAAAAAAAACACACTTATTGAACATCTACTTCCACTAGAACATCATTTCTAAGAGAGTAGGCTTTTATTTGGATTATCTCGGAACCCACATGTTGAGAATTGTGCCTAGCATGAAGTGAATGCTCAATAAACTTGTGTTTAATGAGTAAACGGACAATTGGCCTGATGCTAATGTACCGTGGTAAAGGGAACGTGGTTCTTTCCTTTAGGGAACTTCCAGGTTAGAAGAAAAACAGACGCATAAGTAGATATAAGGTAGTAGGTGATGAATTATTACAGTACAGGTACAGGAAAGAATGCCATTCAGGGCAAAACTAAATTTGGTGTCAGGAGGGGAGTTCCTGCTGTAGCTCAGAGGTAATGAATTTGACTAGTATCCATGAGGATGTGGTTCAGTGGATTAAGTATCCAGTGTTGCCATGAGCTGTGGTGTAGGTCGAAGATGGGGCTTAGATCCTGTGTTGCTGTGGCTATGGGGTAGGCCAGCAGCTGCAGCTTCAATTCGACCTCTAGCCCTTGAACTTCTATATGCCACATATGCAGCCCCAAAAAAACAAACAAAAAAATTAAAAATAAATAAAAATTTGGTGTCAGGAGGATGTGAGGGTGTCGTGGTATAGGGGCAGAGCAAACTTTCTAGGGGTAAGGAGACATAGATTTTAAAGAATTGTTAGGTATTCCACAAGCCAAATGAAGGATTCCAGAAAAATAACAAAATATTTAAAGAAAAGCATCATCTATTAAAAATATCTCAAGGGAAGTTGTCTGCATGATCTGCAAATTTTTAATGTTTTGTGTCATGATTTTCAAAAAAGAGAAATGACAGGACATGGGAAAGAACAAATAAGTTGCAAGGAGAATCTGAAAGTGGCACATTAAAATCATTGTTGAAGAAACTAAAGCTTAAAGAGGCTAAGTAACTTGCTCAGTGTTAGGCAAGTATCAAATGGGAGATCAGGTGTTTGAACTCATCTTTCCTAACTCTACAATCCATAATCTTACACACTAACACTACCTCTTGGCAGTCTCTGTGAGGCTTCCACTTAGTTCATTCTTTCTTTGAATTATTATACCTGAGAAATCAAGTGAGTTATTCAAAGTCTTATTTAAGACATGAAGTCTTAAAAAAGGAAGCCTATAGTTTGAATGCTTTTATAGAGACCTATTTTCCCTTTAGCCTTCCACAATTTAATTGCTTCATTCCTTCAGTCAGCTCATGGATACCAGGCAGTATGCTAGCATTGATTCATAACACTGCCTGCCCTGGGTTTTGTGGGAAAGATGATGAGAAAAGTCTTGATTTCCAACTTTACTTTCTCAAGCTCACTGAAGTGTTAATGAAAATCTAATTTTACACATAGAATATCTTTTAAATCTAGAATTCCAGGACTGAACAAAATATTATTTGAGTAATTCCTGAAGTTTCCGCAAAGGGCAGGAGTTCTTTTATTTGAGGCCTTTAGGGGTCTATTTTCTACTGTTCTGCTTCACATTATTTATTGCAGAAGCTTTAATCATTATTAAGATTTTCATTTAGGTAGTTGGTCCTCAAAAGCCATTCCCAGAGATTGCTCTCTCTTTGAGGAATGGGAAGAAAGAAGTGAGTTTACTTTCATTTTTATCTTAACAACAGGGCCGGAAGTGTGGCTCTCACATGTATTAATGTCGATTTTGTCAGAGATTGCGTTCTGTGTCTTAGTGACTGGACCTTTCCTTCTACGCAAAGCAAGTGCTTGACTCTGAGTACAATATATTACTGTCATTTGTTAAATGGATCCAATTGAGCTGTAGCCATATTGAATTGATGCATCTTTTTTTTTTTTCTTTTACTTTTTAGGGCTATACTTGTGGCACATGGACGTTCCCAGGCTAGGGGTGGAATCAGAGCTGCAGCTGATAGTCTACACCACAACCACAGCAACACCAGATCCAAGCCATGTCTGTGACCTACACTGCAGCTTGTGACAATGCTAGATCCTTAACCCACTGAATGAGGCCGGGAATTGAACTTGAATCCTCACGGATGCTAGTTGGGTTCTTAATCTGCTGAGCCACAATAGGAACTCTGAATTGGTTCATCTTTGCCAAAGTGCAGGGGACAACACAATTCACAATCTAATCATTTTTATTATGACTTATCCACATGGTACCTCACCTGGGATTTTCTTTAGCCATTTAGAGAGGGAGAATAGAGGAAAGAGCATGGCCACATTACTCAACCTCAGTTTGCCTCCCAACTCTGTCACCTCTGTGACCTTGAACACATTATTAAATTTCTCCATAATAGAGTATGCTCATCCACAAACCTCCCAGCAGGATATGTATGAAGATTAGACATAGTACCTGTATGTAAAGAAATCAGAATGTAATGAGTACTCAATAAGAGCTAAGTGTTGACATTATTTTCTAGGAATTCATTGGTCTGGTACCATATATACATGGGAAGATATAAGAGCATTAGAAAAGGGCTAGAGAAGAACCATAAGGTTAGAAGGTTGAAGTGTAAGCTTTGAAATGGAACACTGTGGAGAATGAGGTTCATGGTATTAGATTAAGGAGAAAGATAATTTATTAATGGTGCTGAGCAATATGAAGGATTATTACCCTAAAGATGGCAATCAACTGTTTGCTATTTGACTGCATACAAAGTAGGAAAATTAGGGCCTACAAAATAGATTGGTGAATAGAGGCTAGGTAAGCTATTCCCATGATGTTTGCACACAAAAGATTCTTTTTTTTTTTTGTCTTTTGTTGTTGTTGTTGCTATTTCTTGGGCCGCTCCCGCAGCATATGGAGGTTCCCAGGCTAGGGGTTGAATCGGAGCTGTAGTCACCGGCCTACGCCAGAGCCACAGCAGCGCGGGATCCGAGCCGCGTCTGCAACCTACACCACAGCTCACGGCAACGCCGGATCGTTAACCCACTGAGCAAGGGCAGGGACCGAACCTGCAATCTCATGGTTCCTAGTCGGATTCGTTAACCGCTGCGCCACGACGGGAACTCCACACAAAAGATTCTTGATCTGTTAGTTGAAAGAAAGCACACATGGATTAATGAGCCAATACAGAATAATTTCCTAGTATTTATATTTCTTGAACATTAGTTTATTACTGAGAGGGATTGAGGAATTCTTTTATCTGGTGAAATAAATCAATTGGAGATGTGATTAAAGAGAGGTCTTCAACTGTCTTGATGACATGTTATTTCTGAGCTGAGTAGATACGTATTTACTATAGTTGTGTGTTGATTTGTTCTTATTTGGATATGTTAAATATTGAATAATAACATTTAGAAACAACCACAGCCATTAAAATAGGTTCAGGTATCTCGGAGGATAAAATCCTTTGGCAGTGAGGCTTAGAGATGAGAAAGAATATGAGGAGGAAAGAATACCAAAATGCTCCTTTCAGTAACACCTGTGGAATATGCTGATTTGATGTAAGTAACCATGATTCAGCACATACAAGGCTGGACTACAAATATATAATGTTCTGCTGCTTTTATGGACACTGCCCTGGAATGGGGGCTGAAGCAAAGGCAGGAGGGAAAGATATTCTGCTAGAGACAGCTCCCAGCCCATGAGGTGGGCCATGGAGAAATTGGGCTAGCTCTGAGCATGCACCATGAGGGGCTATGACCTCAGGTTTCCTCTTGACAGTCTGTAGTGGTGACAGCTACCATCATGTGTCTATGTGGCTTCCTATTAGCAAAAATTTAAATTCATGCTCAGAGGTAGTTAAGTATTGAATGAATAAAAATAGGGCATCTTTCCAAATGCCAAAAAATAAAATTGTCAAGAAATATGAACATTTAACAGTTGTATTGTTGACTCAAGTAAACAGACATTCCTCTCTCTGTTTCCACTGAGCAGCTGCTTATACTTTTTTTTTGTCTTTTTGCCATTTCTTGGGCCACTCTCGTGGCATATGGAGGTTCCCAGGCTAGGGGTCGAATCGGAGCTATAGCCACCCGCCTACATCAGAGCCACAGCAACTGGGGATCCGAGCCTCGTCTGCAACCTACACCACAGCTCACGGCAACACCAGATCCTTAACCCACGAGCAAGCCCAGGGATTGAACCCCCAACCTCATGGTTCCTAGTCAGATTCGTTAACCACTGCATCACAACAGGAACTCCAGCAGCTGCTTATACTTTTGCCTCCAGTTTGGTCTTTCTCCCAGAGGATCTATTTGGAATTATCTGTCCAGTGATCAAAATGCCTGGATTGCTACAGATCCTGGGCCCTGACAAATGAAAAAACAAATGGAGACCAACTGTCCCTCTTCATTCCTTCCTCTGAATTGTAAACCCCTAAAGAAGGCTTCCTACAGCCTTGTGACCATTAGCCTGCTCTCCCTTCCCCTTGATCACTTTCAAAATCCTCCTGTGGCCATTCTGAGCATATGATCCATGAGTGGTAGGTGGTGGGGACAGTGTTCCTTCATTCTTTTTTTTTCAATTGTGAAAAAATGTATATAACATAAAACTTGCCCTTTTAAACATTTTAAAGTATACAATTCAGTGGCATTAATTGCATTACTAATGTTGTAAAGCCGTTATCTCTGTTTATTTCCAAAACGTTTTCAACATACCAGGTAGAAACTTTGTGACCATTAATTAATCTCTCCATTCTCCCCTCCTCTAAGTCCTCTGGTAACCTCTAATCTACTTTGTGTCTCTATGAATTTGCCAATTCTAGATATTTTATGTAAGAGGAATCATAAAATGTTTATTCTTAGGTATATGGCTTATTTCACTTACCATGTTTTCAGGGTTCATCCATGTTGTGGTATGTTTTAAGACTTCACTCCTTTTTGTGGTAGAATAAATTTTGCTCTGCATACATCCATTGAGCATCTACATTTTCACAGCCCTGGGTTAGTCATACAAAGATAAATAACATAATCCACATTCCCAAGATGGTCCTGATGCAAGGTGGGAAGAGGGAAGGACTCATGGAAGATGAAAAACAAAGAAATCAGTCATTATTGATCATACCATGTGCTAAGTACGTATGTCATGTAACAGTGCTGCAAGTAAAAAACAAACAAGAACAGTTCAAAATGCTCGAAGAAAAAGTGTATTGTTGTTCCACTATCTCAAATAACCAGACATCTGGAGTTCTCACAGTTGGTTAACTGAGCAACTTATATCCAGGCTGGTTTCCTCCCATCATTTTGTTCTGCCATCTCCAGTCTCCTCCCATCAAGTCAACTCCTCTCTTTACAACAGCTGAAACAATTCTAGGCAGCTATTTCTCACACATGGATCCCATAATACCCATAGATTCCATGATACCCACCCTCGCCAGAAGATCGCCCCTCATGTTTAGATTGTTCTGCTTCACTCATGGGGCTGGCACCCAGTGTGCACTGAGGAAGGATACCTGAACGAAAGGTTCTTTTGGCAAGAAAGACAGGAAGGGGAGCTCCTGTTGTGGCTCAGTGAAAACAAATCTGACTGGTATCCATGATGACACAGGTTCGATCCCTGGCCTTGTTCAGTGGGTTAAGGATCTGGCATTGCCGTGAACTGTGGTGTAGGTCGCAGACACGGCTTGGATCTGTCATGGCTGTGGCTGTGGTGTAGGTTGGCAGCTGTAGCTCTGATTTGACCCCTAGCCCGAGAACCTCCATATGCCATGGGTGTGGCTCTAAAAAGACAAAAAAAAAATTTTTTTAAAGAAGGAATAAAGACAGGAAGGAAAGGACCTCAGGTGTTGGACCACATCCTGTTGCATCCTGGGACAAAACTGCTCACAGAGTTTCCCGCCAGCTTGCAGAACACGAAGGGCTTAGGGTCATTTTTTTTCTGATGTTTTGTTTCTCTGATACTCACAGACTGGTTACTTACATCAACTTCTTTCTTTTTTAACTAAGTTTTATTTCTAATATTAAAGTCCACATGCCTCTTGGAAAATGTTGAATAAAAATTAGGGATTTCCCATTGTGGCTCAGCAAATCAAGGACTCAATGTTGTCTCTGTGAGGATGTGGGTTTGATCCCTGGCCTTGCTCAGTGGGTTTGGGGATCCAGTGTTGCCTCAGTCTATAGCCTAGGCTATAGATGTGGCTCAGATCCAGTGTTTCTGTGGCTGTGGTGTAGGCCTCAACTGAAGTTCTGATTTGACCCCTAGCCTGGGAACTTCCATATGCTGCAGGTGTAGCCGTAAATATATATGAAGAAGAAATAAGACATAATTCTACTATCCTGTTTTTTTACATATTTCTTTTCTTTTCCCACAAATTAGGGATACATATAATCAGTTAAAAAAAAAAAAAAAAAAAACTCAGGTATCTAAGCCATGTAACTTTATTTTCCCTAATTCAGATCACCATTACGCCTGGGGGCAAAAAAAAAATCTTGACTTTTAGATTTTGATTAGTCAATCCAAGTTATCTTAAGTCAGTTCAAGTTCTTCTCTTTCTTTTTTCTTGGGTATTCTCTAAGTTCCAGGAGTCACAGTGTTGGTAGAAAATCAGGACATCTGGTATTTCATTATCCTCTGTCCACGATCTATGGCTAGATCTGAATCCTGGGTGGTTTCTCATCTTTGGTTCAGATATATGACCACCATGTCCTTACTGTATTTACAGCAGAGCCTCTTAGGTCTGCTGCCTATCTGCCTGTCTCTTTGCTAAGAATTAGAATATATAGGAAAAGTTGCCTTAGGCCCGTGTGTGTGGGTCCCTCACACCTGTTTCTACGTGATACCTCTCAAGGCATGCTCTGACCAAGTTGTGGTGGGTGCCCTTACTGGGGCCTGACTGGAAAACAGTCCATAAATCCTATGCTCTCAAATTGCCCCAAGTCTATCTACCCCTCCATCTCCATTCCCATCCTGAAGCCTGGGGACAAATCAATATGTAAAGTCTTTTCTTTATCCTCCTCCCATCCCCATCTCTTCTCTCCTTCTAGCCCAGAAACTGTTTCTGACCTGGATTTGGTGCTAGCAGTGGAGGGCTTGGAAAACCTGGCTGTAGCCAAAATCTTATCCTTCTGTATCTATTCATTTGTGACCTTAATCTTTCAAGACCTTTGCTTTTCACATCAAAGCCTAAGCTTTTGAGAAAAACGCAAAAGCCGTTTTCTCTCCAGTCATTGTCTACTTTAAAGTTCAAAATCTGAGAAGACAAGATCTACTATAAAGCCAAAAGCTGAGCCAAGGTGAGACTAAAATGAAGTTGTAATAGTTCATGGAACAGACTATTTGGGAAAAAAATCAATCTAGTTCTAGAGAATAAGGCAAAGCAGTCTTTACTTACTGATAGGACAGTTGATGGTTTTGACAGTTTTTTTGGCCTTTGTTTCACCATTCCAAGGGCTAGTTACCACTCAGCATATTCATTCTAAGACAGCCATGTATTCTGACAAACTTTTTCTAGTGATAATCATGCCATATTTTAACACTTCTTACCTCTGATCAAGATTTCATCTCTCTGGAGTTCACAAACAGGCCATTGTTATTTTCTGTGAGTAAGAAAAGCTCCTTTAGAGAAGATAGCTTAGCAGTGCCTTGGATTCCCAGGAGGTATGGCCAGAGAGAAGGTTAATGAAGTATTTAGATGGATTCTATTGAAGCGTGGATTTGTCTATTGTAAAATTGGACGTTAAACATTTTAAGCAAGTCTTTGTTAATGAGAAGTTAAAGTAAAATTGGTCAGAGGCTGTCCTCAAATCCTTACTCACAATTCCCATGTTCTCCGAGACATTCACACACGCAGCAGAAGGCAGTGTTGCATAAAGCTCTTTCTTTCTTTAAGGTTAACACCATAAACACTTTCATTTATGAGAAAAAGGTCATTTATGGTACTTGAGGGATCTCTGTCACATGAGGAAAGAGTGATGAAGAGCTTCCCCATTTTCTCTATAAACTCTTTACATGTCCATGATTAGATCACAGATTAAATGCAAATTAAGATATTCACAGATAAAATACAAAATAGAATTTAGGAGGCCAAATTAAGGGACTTGGATTCTTGACAGAGAGGTATAAACTGTCATCAAGTTTCAGACAAAGCAAAATATTTTAAATTCATGGCACAGTGTGCTTATCTTTTGAAGTGTGAGACCTAGGCCTTCTGTTGTCATCAAGTTCATCCTCCGAATCAGTGATACATGCTCCAATAAACATCAAGTGACAGACTCTAGTCACTAACCAACACAGAGTTCCTGGAGCGAATCCAATCCTCAAGAACAGAAGCCATGTAAATAAACTCTTTTGGGCAGGTCATGCACTGACAGTGAACCAGACTAAGACATCAAGGCAATTCCTGGACATATTGCTGTGGCTGAACAGATGGCAGGTAAGAGAAGTGCTTAAAGGAGCCACTGGAGCACAATTTCAAGTGATGTCTCACATTCTTTGATCGCTGGAGAATGATAGAAGTTAACAGATCATGAGGATATATTATCACTCAGAAAGGAATGATTTCATTCAGAAATGACCTGGGCAAAAGACACAGTAGAATCTCCTCGGAAAAGGGCAATGGACATGGAAAAGTGACTGCAGCTTGGGCACCAAGGACCTGTCCTGGGTTAGGGGTGTAGCAAGGGCAACTTTTTCACATCTTAAGACTCTCATGTTCATTGTGGGGCACTGCATCCCAAATCATCCTAACCATAAGAGTACTTGATGTTAGAGGGGGGCAGGTGTATCCCAGCACTTCTTGGATCAGAATTATGGCTATGGGTTCTTTATGAGGTCAAGCTGCATGTGAGAAGATGAATGAGAACAAACTGGAGTGGAAGAGGAGAAGTGAAACACAGAGAGAGTGAAGTAGGGGCTCATAACAAGCAGGAACACTGTCCTCATCCTTTTACAAACCCTGCACAGGACCAGGAAGGAGCAGTGGAACTCAAACTTGTTTGGGTGTACATAATGAATAAGGGAATCAATTGGGAAGTTTGACTTGGGGAACAGTACCTACCCAGAATCTTCTCTTCCTTCCCCTTGCTACCAGCACCCCTATTTTGTTTAGGCAATTAGGCATCTACCTATTACCCACATGGCTCTGAAGATGGTGATCTCTTCCCTAGTTCAAGAGTAAATCTCTAAAGGTGTGGCTATGTAACTTGCCAGAGATTGGCTGGGCTTGTGAACTTGTTCTGGCCAATGAGGCTTTTGGGAGAAGTCTCTGAGGGACTTCTGGGAAAGGTTTCCTCTCTCTGAAGATGGGTTATATCTATATATAATGCCTGGAACAAAATGTTGCAGCCATCATGTGACCACAAATGAATCAGTCTATGTTGATCAGGTGAAAACAGCTGAGCGGAAAAATTACCCGTATGAGTCAAGCTGGGGGTAGGGTTGTCCCTTGTAACCTATAACATCTTAACTGATAGATTTTTTTTAAGTCATTCCAACTTTCAGAAAGTTTAGTGGAATTTGGAGGGAGGGGGTGTGGTTTTGTCTGTAAAGCTCTATCTTCTGCTCTGTCCATTCATCCATCCATCCATCCATCCATCCATCCATCATGTATTATGTGCTTACAATATGCCAGGCATTTAGATGAGTAGAGAAGATATGAAAATGAGCTGTAAATATCCCCTGCCTGCTCTTGCAATGCTCACATCAGATGATATAAATCTTATAAAATAGGAATGTATAGAATGTCTTGGTGGTTCAGCTCAAGGAGGGATGATCTCTAATCTCCAGGTCAGATGTAGAGTAGAACAAAAGAGATTGATTAGAACTTGCCCAGCAGAAGGTATGTTTCAGGGAGTAGGAACTGAAGAAGCAAAGAGAATTAGTAAAGCAATCCCAACTGCTTAATCCCTAAATATAAATCCAAGCAGAAAGGAGGCTACATGGAAATTAATTATCTGCATCATAAAGGAAGCCTAGAGAATGGCAAACAAAAAAAGATTTTATTCAGATTCTGCAAGAGAAAGAAGGTAGGTTTGAGAAAGGATGGGAGATAGGTTATAAGACTAATCCTTGCTCTTGAGTTACACAGTCATGCCAAAGTCCCCCAAATACCTCTTTCAGAGGTTGTCCAACAAGTGAATATGCTCCCTGAAGTCTTTACGACCCCCTTTCTGGTTCTGATTGTCAGAATTAGATAAGGCCACCTTACTTGGCCTTAATGTGTGCACATCAATTATGAAAACATTTATGTAATCAACCACCTGCTATATGTGATATCTTTAAGAAAAGATACATAGATAAACATGAAGTTTCGTACCTAAGGAGCTCACAGGATAGAGGAGAAAACACACACATAACACATAACCAACATAGGATAGGAAACATTATAGCAAAAATATGCACACAGGTGAAATCCCTGAGGGATACAATGGGAGAAGACTGCTCAGGTACAGAGAGTAGATTGTATTTCTGTTGATTTTGAATGATAAGTAATGGTAAGAGTTTGCAAGTTGGAAAGGACTTACAGATAGAAGGATTGATGGAAACAAGGAACCTCAGAAAAAGCGGCCATTTAAGGTGAGAATCTTCTAGGGGGTAAGAAGTCACAATGAGGTGAATTGGGGGAGTTGCCCAGAGGAGTGGGTAAGAGAGGCATGTGAGGTGGTAAAATGGGAGAGGGCTTACAGACTAATAAAAGTATTGTATGCAGTCTCAAAGAGTCTGAATTTCACTTATTATGTATGTGTTTGCTCCTTGCAAAAATATTTCCACCATATCAGTTTTTGCAACCGTAATCTACCCAGTTGTTAAGACTAGACCTTAATAGTCATCCTGATTTTCCCATTCCCCTACCTCTTTATTCAATAAATCAAGAGTTAACTTAGAATATATTTACAAGGAGATCCTGCTGAGTAGCATTGAGAACTTTGTCTAGATACTCATGTTGCAACAGAACAAAGGGTGGGGAAAAAAAATGTAATTGTAATGTATACATGTAAGGACAACTTGATCTCCTTGCTGTACAGTGGGGAAATAAAAAAAAAAGAAATTGTATAATTTCAGATCTTAAAAAAAAAGAGTTAAATGAGATCATTTCTCCCTTCTAAATGTATCTCTAATCATCTCCGCTCTTCATCCTCACTGCCACTTCCCAAGTCTAAGCAAATCATTCTTAACTTGGATATGGTGAGGATTTCCTTTGTGACCTTGAATTTCTGCTCAGCATCCATAGCAACCTTCTAAAAATGTAGCTCAGACCACCTACCTCCTCACCCCTGCTTGAAATCCTCCCGTGGCTTTGCTTATTTCAGATAAAATCCAAATAACATAACCATAGCTGAGAAAGCTCTACCTTCCTCTCCACATTGTCCTCACCTTTCTCTCCCCTTCCTCCATTTTGCTCCACTTCCTTCAAGACCCTATAATACACTGTACTCTTTGCCTTGAGGTCTTTGTCCATGCTGATCTTCCTGCCTGCAATAATCCCCTTCTAGATCTTCACATGACTTCCTCTTTTCCATCCTTCAGATTTCAGCTTAAACAATGCTTTACTTGATTCCTCTTTCCATTCTCCATTATCCTACTTCAATTTGTGCTCCATCACTGATATTGCCATTTTCTTAGTATCCTCACTACAAGCAGTCACCATGAATCTTGCTTGTTAAATGTCTGTCTCTTCTATTGGTCTGTTAATTCCCAAGAGGACAGTAATTATTCAGTTTTATTCACATTTTGCCCTGAGTGCCTAGCCCAGAATAGCCCGCCCAGTCCTTAGAAATATAGCTGCCTTCCAGTAATTCTTTAATAAAGCTTCACTAACAACTGGAGTCTTAAAAACAACTTTAAGGGACAATATAAAATATAGAATAATATGGAGGAGTAGTAAAAACTTGTGCAGGAAATGTAGATAGGTAAGGTAATGATAAATTCAATTTAGCAGGCATGGAACAAAGTGACTACTCTGGACAGTGCCCAGCACAAAATAGACATCCATAAATATTTGTTAAATAAATTAATGTTAGCTAAGTGATTGAATCTATTGACATAGGCAAATAATTCAATACTAACAGATTTCATAGTGGCAAGTAAAAGTAATAGCCCCAGTTGAGTAATTGTCAAAAACATTTTCTTCGTCTATGAAGAGAAAGCACTCAGTGAATTAAGATGTTTTATTTTCTCATCTGTCTTTTTTTCTTTACTCTACAAATTTGAAGCCAAGATGCAATTTGTTATAGAAGATGAGCCCTGGTAGCCATAAAATGTTGGCAGGAGAGAGGCAAAAGCCTTTCCCTTGGTAGCAAATAGAATATGATTCACTAAAAGTAATAACAGTGAAACAAGTGTCAGGCCTAAAGAGTGGTCAGAGGATCTTTGGTCCTCATAGGCTAATGCATGGATAGGGATATATTTTAATTCTAAATTTTATAATTCAAATATTTGTAATTCAAATGACACAACACACTAGGTCATTGAAGTTGGATTTTAAAAATTAGCAATTGTTCCGTTAATGCCCCAAGTACCACTTATAGATAAAGCATTTAATAATGTAGATTTTATTTGCACCTTTTGAAAACACAACCTATGTTTGAGATACCTTGTTTAGAAGTAAAAATAAGATTTAAGAGGTTTGTATTCTCTTCTCAAAGTACTCAGAAATTTTTTATCCCTTCTTATCAGACAACAAATATTTATTGAATATCTGTGATGTGCCAGGCAGTGTTAATTAAAGTTTGTTTCTCCTTTGTCATTTTAAAACTCAAAGCCTCTATTGTTTTTTGCCCTATAACTAGAGGGTGGCTGCTTACTATTCATTTTTTTCCACCTAATTACTCAGGACTTTCTGTGGAGGTGGGGATCCCTTATGTTCAAAATCTTCTATGATTCATCTCAATCCTCAAGTGATGATTAAAAGTCCCACAGGTGCAGTAATTCCAATCTTGAGGCACTGGGATGAGTCCTCTATACTTTGTGATGGGTTCTTTTGCAATGATGGATTCCTTGAGAATTAAGGAAAGACAACTACTATATTGGTTATTATATTTCCAATCAAACATATCCTCCCAGAGTATTTCCCTTAGGCATTTTAAAAAGGAGGCGGACTTTTTGTAGTCTATGAAGACATTATTTAATTAACAGATCAGTACTTTTTAAAACTCTGGCTATGAGAATGTACATTCACCTCTTCCTGGCTTTTATCTGAATACGCTTATATTATAGCTTATTCATGGATAAGTAGCTTACCCACACAAGAAGTATGTCACAGACGGTATTCACAATATTCAGGGGCAAGTGCAAACCTAATGATGTGTTACGAAACAAAAAATTAGCAGTATTTGTGATTTTTTATCTTTTAAAACGAACCTTAACCAAGGTGTAACTTTCCGTTTTTTTAAAATGATTTTTATTTTTTCCGTCATAGTTGGTTTAGAATGTTCTGTCAATTTTCTACTGTACAGCAAGTTGACCCAGTCACACATACATATATACATTCTTTTTCTCACATTATCATGCTCCATCTTAAGTGACTAGATATAGTTCCCAGTGCTATGCAGCAGAATCTCATTGCTTATCCAATCCAAAGGCAATAGTTTGCATCTATTAACCCCAAATTCCCAGTCCACCCCATTCCCTCCTCCTTCCCCTTGGCAACCACAAGTCTCTTCTCCAAGTCCATGATTTTCTTTTCTGTGGAGAGGTTCATTTGTGCTGTATATTAGATTCCAGGTATAATTGATGTCATATGGTCTTTGTCTTTCTCTTTCTGACTTACTTCACTTAGTATGAGAGTCTCTAGTTCTATTCATGTTGCTGCAAATGGCATTATTTTGTTCTTTTTTTTGGCTGAGTAGTATTCCATTGTGTATATATATACCATATCTTCTTAATTCATTTGTCTGTCTATGGACATTTAGGTTGCCTCCATGTCTTGGCTATTGTGAATAGTGCTGCAATGAACCTATGAGTGCATGTGTCTTTTTCAAGGAAAGTTTTGTCCAGATATATGCCCAGGAGTGGGTTTGCTGGGTCATGTAGTAGTTCTCTATTTAGTTTTCTGAGGTACTTCCATATTATTTTCCACAGTGGTTATATCAATATACATTCCCACCAACAGTGCAGGAGGGTTGCCTTTTCTCCACACCTTCTCCAGCATTTGTTGTTGTGTACTTATTAATGATGGCCATTCTGACCAGTGTGAGGTGGTATCTTGTGGTAGTTTTGATTTGCATTTCTCTAATAGTTAGTGATGTTGAGCATTTTTTCATGTGCCTGTTGGCCATCTGTATATCTTCTTTGGAGAAATGTCTACTCAGGTCTTTTGCCCATTTTTCCATTGGGTCATTAGCTTTTTTGCTGTTGAGTTGTATAAGTTTTATAGATTAAAATATACAAACATCTTGTCAGTTGCATCATTTGAAACTATTTTTTCCCATTCTGTAAATTGTCTTTTTTTTTATGGTTTCCTTTGCTGTGCAAAAGCTTTTAAGTTTGATTAGGTCCCATTGTTTTATTTTTGCTTTTATTTTTGTTCCTTGGGAGACTGACCTGAGAAAACATTTGTAAGGTTGATGTCAGAGAATGTTTTGCTGCCTATGTTCTCTTTTAGGAGTTTGATGGTGTCTCGTCTTATGTTTAAGTCTTTAAGCCATTTTTTTTTTTTTTTTTTTGCTTTTTAGGGCCTCACCGTGGCATATGGAGGTTCCCAGGCTAGGGGTCTAATCGGAGCTGCAGCTGCCAGCTTATGCCACAGCCGCAACAACACGGGATCTGAGCTATGTCTGTGACCTACACCATAGCTCATGGCAACACCAGATCCTTAACCCACTGAGCAAGGCCAGGGATCGAACCTGCAATCTCATTGTTCCTAGCTGAATTTGTTTCCTCTGTACCACGATGGGAACTCCAGTCTTTAAGCCATTTTGCGTTTATTTTTGTGTATAGTTTAAGGGTGTGTTCCAGTTTCATTGATTTACATGCAGCTGTCCAGTTTTCCCAGCACCACCTACTGAAAAGACTGTCTATTTATCATTGTATATTCTTGCCTCCTTAATTGACAGTTGATGTCTGGGTTTATTTCTGGGATCTCTATTCTGTTCCATTGATCCGTATGTCTGTTTTGGTACCAGTACAACACCACCTCGATCAGTATAAAGAGTCTTTCTATCATTTCAAAAGTTTCCTTGGTGCCCCTCTGCAGTCAGTCACCCTCATTCTCCCCGTAAACAATATTGATTAGGACTGTTTTTGGTTTGTTTTGTTTTGGTTTGGTTTTAAGGGCCACATGTACAGCATTTGAAAGTTCCAGGCTAGGAGTCAGATTGGAGCTTCAGCTGCCGGCTTACACCACAGCTTCAGCAACTCAGGATCTGAGCTACATCTTTGACCTACACCACAGCTCATGGCAATGCCGGATTCTTAACCCACTGAGTGAAGCCAGGGATCGAACCCACATCCTCATGGGCACTAGTCAGGTTCATTGCCACTGAACCACAACAGGAATTCCAGGGCTGTTTCTAACTTTGTCCTAATAACTGGGTAGAATAAAGGACAAGACACATCTCCTGCCTTCAAAACCTTTATGCATTAATGGGAGAAGGGGAAATGGACATCAAAGAAATTCAACAGCAGGATAGTGATGTACTCAAGAATCATGGGGGTGGGGGGCAGGCTGTATCAAGGTGGGAGGGGGCCTGGACTAAGCAATACATACAAGGCCTCGGCTCTTTCTTGTACAAACTCTATTTCTAACTGTCTGTAGGTTTTCCCATCTACAACATGAGGAGCTTGAACCACCTGACCTCTAAAGGCACTTCTGGTGTCACACTTTTATATTTTAGCTCAAGTCCCTGGGGCTGCCATTGGTGTAGAAGTCTGTCGGTAATTACCCTGTGGTAGGTCAAATATCTGACTTCACTCACCAAATACATTTTAATAAAAGTTAATTATTTTAATGCTTAGCATATTAAACTCTTATTATCAGAAACAAGAGAGTTTTATTTCAGTCTATTTATATAATTCAAATTAATTTGAAGGAGCTACTTTTTGTTTCAGTTTTGAGAAATATGTTAGTTAATGTTTTCTAGCCGGGATATAGCTACAAGAGACTGTCCTCAACTGTCCATCATCTCTCCTGCTGGCCAGTCTCCTTTACTCTAAGGTGACTTTTGACTGATTTAAATCTTCAGAAAGTTACAACTCAAACAGGGAATGAAATTGGGAGGGAGAGCAGAGGAAAAGAGATCTTCGCAGTGGTAAAACTTCCATCTCCAGAAGTCAAATGATTGGGCAATTGTTTAAACATTGTTTTAACATCTCTGACCATTAGGGGTGTTTTGTTTCTCTTCAATATGCTTCTCAAACTTTCACAAGTTAAGCTTCTCAAATTCGAATCACCTGGGAATCTTGTTAAAAGGCATATTTCAAGTCAGTAAGTCTGAGGTGGGCCTGAGATTCTGCATTTCTAATACACTCTCAGGTGGTATGAATGCTCCTGGACCAAGGACATACTTAGACAGGTGACTGGAATGGTGAGGTGTTAGATGGGTCCACATTTTCTGGATAAATGACATACTGACCACTGTGCTTCAAGATATTTATGTTATGAAAGTTGCCTAATTTAGAAATGGCACCTCATTCGGGGGACATGCTTCCTGTGAATTAAATCCAGTCAGCACTCTGAAAATGGCACCAAAACACACATTTTCCGTGGGGCAACCAAACCACTAGTTTAGGCTTCTGGCTTGAATGAACATGAAAAATATGAAAATCATCTCCTGCCCTAAATCCCCAGGAACCTATCTACAGAAAATAGAGGCCTCATTCATCACCATCCTGGCCTCTGATGGACTTAAACTTGAAGCAATAGCAAGATTGGGTCTCTTTATTCAGGATGTTTGTTTTTGGAGTTTAGTGTCTAACTCTGCGTAAGCAAGAGTCTGACCAAATTTTTGTCCTGACCTTGATTTTTAGGAACACGTGGTTTTTTTTCTTCTTTTTTCTGCTTATTCATTTGTTGATTTCTAAAAGCAATCTTTGTTCCATCAATCATATACCAAGGAGACATACTATTTTTATGATCTAAAGAAGGCAGATACTGAAGCTCAGAGCAGATTTATATGTTGCTGTGTTTATTTATCTGTAGGAGTACCAGAGCTCAATCAGCCTGCTAGGTTGACTAGGAGAGGAGTGAAGTGGAGAGTAATCGTCAAGCTATAGTAAGAAGACTGAGGGAAAAATTAGGAGACAGCAAAGTTATCAGTGTCCTGAGCCCTGTTTATACTCGGTATACTCAGCAAATGTTAGAATACTAATTTTCAAAAATAATTGGGTGTTAGGAATAGAGAATGGGTAAATAAACAGAAAATGGTCTTGGAAAATATAGCACAGAGACTAATTAGTGGCCACTGAAGACAAAATTGACTAAAAATGAAAAGGAAATTTGAAAGGAGTTGAGTGGAAAAGAAAATGTCCTTTTCCCAAGGAAAGAGGAACAAAGGAAAAGAAAGTTAAAACCAGAGAATTTTTGACCAAACAGAGAGGGAAACCTATGTTCTGTGTGATTCTGCAGTTTGCATTGGACTCAGGAAGCCAGACCTTTTATATACTCCCTTGGCCCTAGGGTGCGCCATCGATTTTCATTGATGATCATGACGCATATAAGCCTGCGGAAAACCGTTGAATTTAGGAGGGAGGAGAGTGTTACCAGATTTACCTCTGGCAAAACTGTACTTCATTTCCTCATCTTACCCTGGCCCCACCCCTTCAGTCATCAAATTGTTTAAAACCTAACATGATACTGCTTCCCTTTGTTCACATAAAGAAGTTCGTTTACAAAAATCCTCAGAAAGTCCATGTTTTCAATACTACCCTTGTTTTTGACACTGACTAGTCAGATTGCTGAGATATAAAAGCAAACATTCCACTAAAAATATGTTTTTCTAGGTTCTTCTTCCTTTGTCTTTTTTTGATGTCTATCTGATGCTTGGTGTTAAAGGTCACATCAGAAATGGCTCCCAACTTTCTCTCCTTGTGTTGAGCTGCTACTGTGTGGGGCTTTCTCTTCTTCCTTTCCTCTGCCTCCACCACTGCTGACCCTTACAACCACCACCACAAGTAATTTTGTGCCTCACTTCTGCCCAAGGCTGGTGTGAAGGACTCTGCAAAGCCCAGCCTGCTGGAAGTTAGTTGGATGAGGCTGAAAAAGAATTACC
Source organism: Phacochoerus africanus (assembly GCF_016906955.1). Taxonomy (NCBI): domain Eukaryota; kingdom Metazoa; phylum Chordata; class Mammalia; order Artiodactyla; family Suidae; genus Phacochoerus; species Phacochoerus africanus. Next base: position 164,640,564 of record NC_062544.1, on the reverse strand, counting down.
CACCTCCACATCCCACTGTCACAATACGTCTCCCTGTGACCTGGGATGGATTATTGAGGCACACCTCCAGCTCTTTCCCCTCCACTTTCTTTTTACTAATTACCTTCTCCAGAGACTCCCTCCCTGCACCATCACAGGCATCTTCTGATTTAGAGGGTAGAAATACCATTTCTAATTGTTTCTTTATACCATGCCATTAAATAGACTAATAAATAGGAATTCCCAGCACTTCTCCCTCTGTCTGCTCACACAAGGGTTTCTGTCTTGGTCCTCTCTCATAGCTTCCTTCCACAAGGAATGTGCCTGTACATTCTGAGGATGTGTAGGTACATCTCCTACCTGCTGCATGCAATTGTAAGGGAGGAACTTTAAGCGGTATTGTTGGGACCTTTTCAGGTCCAAAAATTATATCTGGTGACTTGGATTCTGTTCTTTTAACAAAGATAAAGTTAAAGGAAAATACTTAAGGATTGAATTATACGTGGGTTCAAAATATTAAATTGACCCTTCCTGTACCTAGATAGCTAGCATTTGGATTTACCCATTCTTTTGCCTTCCTAAACTGAACCTAAAAAAGAGACCTGAGCATGAGAACATAAAAAGGCACTTTCAGTGCTCTGCCCATTTTCCTGTTGAAGGCTACATGTGTTCCTCTGGGACAGGTGGATGGGGGTGGAAAGGAGGGGGAAGCTGAAACTGATGGAAGCAACAGAAGGTAGAGGTGGAAGGGATACTGGCTCTTTATAGTTATAAAGTGTGTGACAGGACACCTGTAGGCCTAGGAAACATTTTGAGGAAGCTTATACTAGCAGGAGAGCCTGGTTTCCTGACATCTCTGTATGTTTGGATTGAGTAAAAAAAAAAAAGTAAAACTCTGCACCTGCTCATTTGTTCTTTCCTCAGCAAGTGAGGCCCCAAGCTTTGGCAGCCAAATGCATCCTCCTCAAGTGGTCTCCAGCCTCACAATTAGTCCTGAATTTGATTGCCAGCCAAAGAACAGCAAAAAACCCAAAAAACAAAAAACAAAAAAAAACAGAAAATAAAAAACAAAAACCAAAAACCCTGGGCCTAGGTAGGATTCTGCCTTGTTTTTTCAAATTATTTATCATGTGTATAGCTGTATGGCTAGAACCTCACAATTCTAGTAGAGAACCCAAGTGTGGCACATTTGTGTGTGTGTGTGTGTGTGTGTGTGTGTGTGTGTGTGTATGAGAGAGAGAGAGAATCTCTACAGATAGATATCAAAATGGTTTCATTTAGAACATTCATTTGGAAGATACTGTCAGCTATTTAGGGTTAGGAATTACAGCTAATGATGAGAAAAAAAATAGCAGATTAGTTACTGGGCATCTACTCAATAATAGGTACAGTAACAGCAATTTTTCAGGAGGAACCTTCAAGGATTCTGCATGTAGGAGGGCCACTGGTTCTCTGATTGAAAGCTGGTGTGCAAAAAGTATTACCATGTTTGACCCACATACATATGGGTGGATGAGTGAAAAATGGAAGGTAATATCCCAGAATGACAGGAGGGTATACATAGGACTAGGATTGGAGACAGTTCAGTACTGCTACCGAGTATTGCCTTTTTCATTTAACACAAATGTTTTCAACCAGCAATTATTTAGCACCTCTTAAATGCCAGGCACTGTGCTAGGTATTGAAGATAAGAGAATAACCCATTGTGCCTGCTGAAGGGCCCCCACAGCTTAGTTACAACAAGTAAACAAATGTTACAAAGCAGCAAGATAAGCTCTACCTCCCAGGGAATCAGGGGTAGGAGAAGGAAGGAGAGATTGCTTTGGAAGATCCAGTGTGAATAGTGGACAGGTCCAGACGGCTTTCCAAAGATACCACAGCCCCTGAATTGCAACTTGAAGAATGAGTAGGACTATTTCAGTGGCTGTCCAAGGGTGGGAGTGGTGGAGGTGGAAGGTATTCCATGTGAAGGAAACAGTAAGTACCAAGGTGCAGTTTTATCAGCCCTACATGTTACTCCAAAGGAACACCATACATATTTGCATAGATTTTATTTCCAAGTAAAAATATGGACTATGGTATTTCTCCAGGACCACCATCTTCTACATTGTTAAGACTCTCACCATTTCCCTATTAGAGAAAGCAAGCAAATACTCAAATAAAATAATCACTAGATTAATTAGGGCAAAGGTAATTAAAAGCTGAAGATCCAAAACTGTCTTTTAAACTAATCTCTCCCATTTCTGAAAGGGCTTACTTGAAAGGTAAAGAATATGTTTTGGTTACGTGGCTTCATCTGTGTTTTTATTAAAGACACAGGAAAAGGGACTTTTTTTTTCCCCAAGTGAAACAGAGTTTAAATTTACAGTTTATTTTATCATCATCAAGCATCTTGCCTGTGCATTTGGGCCCATGGCCTGTTACAGCGCAGATATTTCCCCATAGGAATGGAGGTCTTGAGGAAACTGCAAGTCCTGCCCAAAGAGTTTGTAAAATAGAAGGTGGCAAGTCACCTTGTCTGCATGATGAAAATCGGAGCCCTTTATCTGCCATGGAATACAAATTCCCACAGTTAGAGCCTCTCAATGATGTGCATTGTGTTCTATAAAAAAAAAATGCAAATTGAAAGAACATTTTAAGAAATTATTGTCCATGAACACATTAGCATGGATTTTTAAAGATCTATTTAAGATTCAACAGCCATTTATTTAGCTACCTGCTGTGTGTAAGCATAACAGCCTCCCAGGTCAGTATTGTTATCCTCATTATGCAGAAAAGGAGACTGACGTTCCTAGAAGCTAAGCTGTCCTCATTGAACAGCTACTAAATAACTGTGCTTGGAGTTGAACCCAGAGTTTCTGACCACAAGTCAAATGCTCTTTCCCCTGTATTCAGTTCTTACCTTGAACCTCAGAAAGCAGGGTTCTAAGGAATGCAATTTATGATTAAATAGTTTTTATAAGAGGAGAGAAGAACAGGAAATTTTCAGTCCATGAGAGCTGACCCAGGTGAGCTGCAGCAGAGCTGGGCCAGGGCCACTTGTAGGAGAGCTATGAAGGGCTCAAGGGCAACAGCAGAACCTGCTGGTCCATGTGGTAAGTGGAAATGGGCTGGGAAGGAATGGAGCCAGGGACTTCAACCCGTGAGGAGTTCAGCTCTAGGTAAGAGGTGCTAGTACGGCAGGGAGGTGACTGGGCCTGATCCAGTCTTGCTGGCACTTTGCTGCCTGTGCTTTTCATTCAGAGCTCTTGATTCCATAACAAGGACAGAAATGTTCACTCTGCAAGGACTCTGTTGGATATCGTTTCAACAAAAACAAGAAAGAATTATGCAAGGAAAACATTTCCCCCTGAGTTTCTTCTCAAAATTGTATGTGTGGGGGAGAGAAATATGTAAGAAGAACAGGAAAATGTAAGTAAACAGTGCAAATCAAACCAGTAGGCGAGCTTGTACATCCAAAGACTGCAAGGAGGAAAAAGGAGTTATTTCAGCTTTTTGCTATTCTCCCTGAATGTTTTTTTTGTTCTTACTGTTTTCTAGTCAGAGGCTTGTGAACTTGCCAATTCCTAAGAAATGTCTTAGGTGGGATACATTATCTGGCTTTTTTTTTTTTTTCTTCTTAGCGTCAGTCATTCTTTTCCCCTGTTTAACTCTCTTATGGGGAGTTAAACCTATTTGATTTTCAGCTTCTGTGATTTGAACTTTCTATCACCATCAGGATCCTTCAGTCATTATTAAACATGATTAGCTGCTTAATTCTTATGCCTTGAAAATGTTACATCCGCATTGTAACGTGTGGTCCTACTAACCCCAACACTGTTTATTCAGCTAATCATTTTTTCTCTTTTTATCTACAAACGGACAAGGTCAGCTTGCCTACAGAAAATGTATTCTTTCTGGACTTGTTGGCGTCCTCAATACCAGTGACATAGCTCTGTAAAATTGAGAATTATATTGATAACTAAAAAGACTACTTGAAACAAAGTTCTCTTGCAAAAAAAGGGTGCATCTCAGTTCAAACTAGCGTATCATAATTCTCAGACACAAGTGCAGAGGAGCATGAAGCAGGGGACGTAATGATAGAAGGTACCTAGATGTAAGAGTAGTTCACACGGTGGCAAGGTAGAGAGGCTCATCCCACAGGAAGCAGGCAGTCAAGTCACCGTTCAGTTCCAATGGGCTGCTTCCATGAGAGAATAAGGGTCCAACATTGCTAAAGCTTATTTTCCAGGGGAGCTTGTAGTCTGAATTTTTATGTGCGATCTTTTACTGTTAGCCACTAATTCTAACAATTTTCAAGGCATTCACTTGCCACTCAGCAGCCAGCTTACAGTCTCTGTGATAGGTGAGGAACAAAGTGAAGAGGCCATGCTGAGATGGTGTTATTTATTGGCAGATGCCTACCATGTGTGTAGTCTGGAACCCTGCTCCTTAAAATGTGGTCCATTGACCACCAGTATTCATATCACCTGTTTTCACATCTGAATGCATTAGAATTCAGAATCTCAGGCCCCACCACAGACCTACTGAATCAGAGTCTGTATTTTAACAAGGTACCTAAGTGATTGGTCTGCATGTTAGATTTTGAGAAGCATTGATATCTGTATAACGTGATGGTTAGTGTAAGGACAACTTTAATGTTCTGGAAGGGGGCTCTGCCATGGTTCACCCACTGTAGGAAGCACAAGAGAAGGTTTTATTAAGCTCTAGGAGCTACAGATGCAAAGCAGCTGAAGGTTGTGATTTATTTACAGTTCTCCCTCCCTCATGCCTTTCCCATCCTCCTTTGCCCCATCCCTGGTCTCACCAATCGTGGTTGAAGAAGACATTGCTGTTGCTCCCCGTAGATCTCCCAGACATCCAAGTCAATATCAAAAGAGCCACATAAAGAGCATCAGCTCTGCCTACACTTTCACTCTATAATTATTTCTACTTTTTTTTCTTCTACCTTCTGCACATTTCCTTACTACTTCCTCCTTGTTCATCATCTTGCTTGTTTTTGGGCTTGATTGTGTTTTGTTTTGCCTCAGCCTTTGTCCATCACCAATTGGGCTGACAACCCCATTCCAGACTGATTTCCTAACCTTGACCCTGTACACCCCTAGGATGCTTCTTCTGAGTGTCCTTCCTCCTCTGACAATGACATAACAGGAGAGACTTGCCTGAATATAGCATAGTCTCTGGAGCCCATGAGCCTATGCTGAATTCTTCTCCACTTATCAGGAGTCTGAGATGAGACACTTTAATTAATTAATTAAACAGGTAGTGCTTAATAAGAAATTAAGTATGTGGTTTTCTAAAAAAATATTGACATTTGAGTCTTGAAGAAAAAAACACCATTTCTCTCTTGAAAATAACTCAAGGTAACACCCATGTCAAATCCAGCCAAGTTGCTATGTGATGGTTTGGCATGCAGTAACAGAAAATGACTTCCTCTTTTGAGTATAAACCTCACATTTTAAAATGCATTTAACTGGAGATATCCTCTTTGACAAATAATCTCTTTGCAAAAAGCATCCCGCCAAACAAATTTTTGATGTCATACCTCCTTGAGCTTTTCTATGACAATGAGAGGTCAGTCTATGGTGTCCTCACTTCTTGGCCTTGTAGTGTAGGAGACTGCGGTTTGTGATGGCTCTGGTATTCTGACTGGAGCCCTTTCACTCCTGCCTTGGCCTTCCTCTCTACCTCTCACTTGTCTCCACTCTCTTGACCCTCTTATTGGATAAATAATTATTGAGTACCTATGTGTAAGTGTTCTGGGGATTTAGGATGGCTAACACAGAGATAGTCCCTACCCTAATACTGGCAGGCAAGATGAACATTAGACAGTCTGTTACACAATTAATAATTTAATTCTGTGCTGAGTGCTATGAAGCCCAGGCATTACAAAAACTCCTATTAGGCAGATATGACTCTTGCAAAAGGGTTCAGAATAGTTACCTTGAAATAGTGATGTTTAAAGACTATTTGGAAGATGTAGGTAGGGCAAAGAAAGCCATAAGGGGTAGTCCACTTTCCCAGGGCTGGTAACAGTGGGGCATTCTTATCTGAGAGGAAAAGGGGTGAAGTGGTACTCAAACCTGTGGAGAGATCTATGTGGATAGGACAAACTGAATGGAGGTGTGACCTTTATTGAAGGACAAAGAGCCCATATAGACCCTGAAGGGAGAGAAATGAACGAATGAAGAGTAAGTACCCTAACCTCACTCTTCTTTCCCACTCTCATCTCCTGCCAGTGTCTCTTTACCCCTTGGACCTATTGATCAAATCTAACCAAAATCCAGAAAAGAAGGGAACCCACTGATGGAGCCCAGACAGGTCAGCGTCCTGGAGCACAGAGCAGGGAGGAAAGGATGGAGAGTGGATGGGAAAAGGAATAACCACTAGAAGTATTTTAGCATTTAATCTAAGAGCAATGGGAAGTCATGAAAAGCTTTTGAACATGGAGCTACATGATCAGATTTGTGTTTTACAGTGATTCTGGCTACACATTGATGGGATGTGAGGGGATACAGAGAGACAATTTCAGCAGCTATAGAAATATCTTGAAGTTCCCATCATGGCTCAGTGGTAACGAATCTGACTAGTATCCATGTTTGATTCCCGCTCTTGCTGGCTGTGTGTAGGCTGGCAGCTATGGCTCCAAATTGACGCCTAGCCTTGAAACTTCCATATGCCATGGGTGCAGTCCTAAAAAGAAAAAAAGAAATATCTGGAGGAGATGTAGTCTAGATGAGATAGTGAATGTATTTCAAAACAATTCAAAAGGTAAAACAGCAGTTCAGTGATGGACTTCCCCCTATGGGAAGGGGCACAGGGAGGAGGTAGAGATGTGTTTAAGATGACCTCCAGTATTCTGGGTAGGAGTTAACTGCCTTTGCTAAGAAAAGAGATACTGATTTTAGTTCCCTGCTGGCCTAGCAGTTAAGGATGTGGCACTGTCACTGCTGTGGGCTGGATCCCTGGCCCAGGAACTTCTGCATGCTGGCACAGCCGAAAGGGCGTGGGGGGGAGGGAGAGAAAGAGAGAGGGAGAGAGAGAGAGAGAGAGACTGGAGTAACTCCAGGGTTTTGGATATAATCCAGTGTTCAGACCCAAAGCTAGTGTGTTAACGTTCCCATAGGACGTAGGTCCTTCTAGAAACTAGAAAAGGAACCTGGGCATTAGATGCGGTAAAAGGGCTTCTAGACACCCTGTTCAGAGTCATCTGGGAAAGAAAAATGAATTGTTTCCAATCTTGGGGAATGAAATGAGTTTTGTGGACGTCTCCTCCCATCTCCTAGGGAGGTTGAGGTATTTAACACAGACAAGGATAATTTCATCTGTTTTCATTCTAATCCCAAATTAAGCATTTGTGAAGGAGCTGCTGTTAAATAAGGAAGTGTGCTGGTTGATAAAATCAGATCCTGGTGCCAGACCTTAGGTCCTGTCAAACTTGTCTTTATTTTTACTCTGATAACTGACTAAATGCTAGACAATGTTGTCAGTTACAAAGTTTCCCATCTTCCCTCTTGGTCTTTGCTTTTATTTTTTTCTTCTGAGTTCTATAAAATCATAAAGTTTTAGTGTTTGAAATCACCTTAAAATTCATTTAGTTCCACCCCCAAAATTCACTCCCTCAAGTATACCTGTATCCTTTTTATGTAATAAGCCAGGATTCTTTTCATAGAATACTAAAGGGATGCTTAAATTCCTCCAGGGAAGGAAATTCACTACATCCTCTAATAATGCATTCCTATGTCATTCTTTGGGCAGTTTTTCAGTAGGCTGCTCTGACTCTTTGTAATGTCCACTTCCCTTCATTTTCTCCTGCTTTTCTGGAAGAAAGAGATTAAATTCTCTTTTTCCTTATGTCCATCCTCCAGTTCTAAACTCTGTGTGCCATGTTGCTTCTCAGTCTTCTCTCAGGTAGCAAATTCAGTTCTATGTCTCTTGCCCCTTTAACATATTTCTAACCCCTCTGTATCTTAGGAGGCATTTTACAATGGGATATTTATCTTTTTTCTATTTTATTTCCAGCACCTATCAGGGTGCTCGGTATATAGTAGGCACTGATTTTAAAATGCATTGTATGGGACTTCTCTTGTGGAGCAGCGGATTAAGAATCCAACATTGCAACAGCTGTGGCACAGGCAGCGTCTGTGGTGCAGGTTTGATCCCTGGCCTAGGAAATTCTGCATGCTGTAGGCACAGCCTAAATAAATAAATACACACATAAATTAGTATTTAGGACTTAATAAGTAAACTTGACTCTTACCTCTCCTTCTAAGCCTCATGTTTATAAGGAAGAAACTTATTCCTTCTATGTTGTGTTTAAAAAGATGAAATTATGCTTGATAATAACAGATGCTTTGTTCTCCAGAGGAATGGAATTATTAATAAATAAAATCACTAACTCTTGGCCCATTTACTTGGGTGGATCATCTGTAGATGGTACACACCACCACGTTCTGTCTTACAGCTGAATTAAAAGCCCATTCAACCCAAATCACAGGGGGGCATGCCAAATTGTCTGCATCTCAGTTCAGTGCCTAATAGTGCAAAGGCAGTTCATATGTCGGGTGGATGGGGTTAGTAGACAGTAAGTAGGGTCATAGATGAAGAGTAAGTTATATCAATTATCTAGTGTGATGTAGACCAGATAGCTGGGTGATTGTCAGAAATGTTCCCATAGATTGATTAGGCAGGCCCTAGAGTCTCATCAGTTAATATTACTCCAGGAACACTGGGAGGAACAAGATTTAGCAAATCAAGTGACCTTCTTAGAAAATGCTTGTGTTGCTGGGGAGATGCTGGGGAGAAGCAGCAGTGATCTCAAAGCTCAGAATGTATATGGGAACACATAATTACTTATGGGACTAAGTATTTTCTTTTTTCTGGTTCTCTAAATCATTTTGGTGATTTCTTCAATATTTGATTAGTTGGTAAACTCTGTTATTAGAAGAAAAACCCATGAGAACAATCTGTCTCTGGGTTCTGAAAAGTGATGTAAAATATTGCAAGAGAAATTCACTTTACAACTACAAAGGAATTTCAAGTAAGAAGTTGTATTACATGCATTATAAGCAAAACAGGCCATTCGAAACTCTCCATTCTATACCAAAAAGTTTTCGAAAATATATTGACATGGTTGAAAAGAAGAATCAGGGTAAGAAATTAATGTTTGATTTTCATCACTCACAAGATAAATTGTTCATTCAATCTTGTCACCAATAATGATAATATATTTTAAAGCCATCAATCAAACAGTAAATAATGTAACATCTTACTTTGAACTAAATATATTTTAAGCATCTCCATTATTTATGAGCTTACTACTTGCTGGAAAATTGATCTGATTGGGGAAAATCCAGAGTTGCATTTTCATGTTATTTCCATTCTATTGTAATCAGCAATTGCTTTAGGGTTCCAAGTGGTACAGCCAAAGAACATAAATATGCTAGGGGATATGAAAAGGGATGGAAAGTTTTTTGGGGGGATAGTATATTAGGCAAGTTATATTCAAATCATAGGTTTTATTCCCTTTGCTGAAATCTCAACCACCAGAACATCCGTGGAATCTGCCCATTCTGGTGAAATCTCTCTTTAGGAGGAAACTGGCATTCCAATCCTGGCTCCTGTACTAGCCGGGTTCAGTGTGACTTTGACCAAGCTGTTAACCTGGGTAGGTCATGGTTCTTATTTTATTTTTTAATTTTTTAATTGAAGTATAGTTGATTTGAAATGTTCTTTCAATTTCTGCTGTACAACAAAGTGACCCAGTCACACACACATATACCTTCTTTTTTTCATATGATTTTCCATCATATTCTAACCCAAGAGATTGGACATAATTCCCTGTGCTATACAGTAGGATCCCATTGCTTATCCATTCTAAAAATAGGGATTCTGTGTTGAATAATTTTTTAAGTTTTCTTCTCCCAACCTAAACAACTGATTCTAAAGTTTTTCATTTCAAACCTGAGGAAAAATATCAGAGCAAAGGCTATGAGGTGGTGAATAGACCTCTAATCTCCTTGTGGCAGTTACTTTATTTGTGAAAGTAGGATAATGGCTCTTGTTTTTACCCACCTCCCAGAAAGAATGAGAGCAAGGGAGGCAACAGTTATGCATGTGTTTTTAAAGGCGAAGGTAGTGGCCAAGGGCCTAAATGTATAGGGCAGCTCCTCTATTGCTGCTTTAGCCTGGATGAATTTCATAGTTGGAGATATTTTGTACAGGCTTCCTTGCTTGTTATTAATTAAAGATTATATGTGTATACATATATATATATCTATGTACGTGCCACACAGACACACACACACACATATTTGTACTGCCAGTCAGAGCTTCTGAATTGATACATCTCAGTGAAAGCAAAAAAGCCTGTTTTATTTAACTGTCATATTATTCTTTTAATAAACTTGCAAATTTCTGCTAGGATTTTTAAAAACATTTAACACGAAAAATTTGGGGAATTCCCATTGTGGCTCAGCAGAAACAAATCTGACTAGTATCCATGAGGACACAGGTTCAATCCCTGGCCTCTCTCAGTAGGCTAAGGATTCGACATTGCCATCAGCTGTGGTGTAGGTCACAGACATGGTTCAGATCTGGCATTGCTGTAGCTGTGGCACAGGTCAGTGGCTGCAGCTCCGATTCAACCCCTAGCCTGGGAACCTCCTTATGCTGAGGGTGTGGTCCTAAAAAGACAAAAAAATAAATAAAAAGAAAAGGAAAAGTTTGATGATTCCCTTTACCACTTGTGAAAATGCAATAGAATTTTGCAGTGAGCAGCCTCAGATTTGAGGAGACCAAAGCATTTATCCAGCTCTTTTCCTGTGTCAGTGAAGGATGGGGGAGGGGGTCTCTGTACCAAGGACAGAAGTCTCCATGGAGCTGTAGATCAAAGACATAATGAAAGTCTCTTAAATTTTACATTTTAGTGAGAAACTCATTCTTTCAATCCCTCTTCCCTACTCCTTTTGGAATGTTCTTCTACAAGGAGCTCCAAATTAGAACTGAGAGGTAACGGTACGTTGAATGCTCACATGCTATTCAGTAATCTTCATCACTTCCCCACAAATCAGCAGGGAGACCAAGTCACCGTGCAGTGGGTATCAGGTGCTTATCTCCCTGTGAATCTGCATGTTTTAGGTGCTGATCTGCATGTATTATTAATTACATCAGAGGCAAACTCCATTTGTGAATTCCAAATACTGTCCCCTTAAGGAGTTTACCATCAGGGTTAGAATGTACACAAGTGGCTGAGTGATTTTGCTTAGTTGACAGCATCCTCATTTAGAGTTTCCTACTTCAAAGTATAGTGTGGGACCAGCAGCATTGGCCCCTGGAAGCTTGTTAGAAATGCAGAATCTCGGGCCACACTCCCCGCTGCTGATCCCTGGGTGCTTGGTCTGGACATTAGAGACTGGATATGGTGATTTAGAACACTTGTTCTAGATCCTGGCTACATATTGGAACAATGGAAGAACTTAAAAAAATACCGATGCCTGGGTCCCCTCGACAGAGATTCTGATATATTTAGGCTGGGATGTAGCCTGGGCATCACGGTTTCCAAAGCTTCCTATGTGATTCTAATATGCAGCAAAATATAAGAACCATTGATTTAGACTGTCTAGTAATTCATAGTGAAAGAATCCATCACACCGAATTGTGTGGACATGCTTTGGTGGCCTGTTGCCTTTTCTTTAGTGACCACCCCTTTTCCTCCTCCTCCTACCACAACTCTTGTTTGACCCCATCGCCCTTCAATAAAGATTCACCTCCAACACTTCCTTCAGCTACACCATATTCTCCTTTTCTCCTCTGAACCCCATATCACTTTAGCTTTTTTACCAAATTTATTATTTTTCAAGTAGTAGTCCTGTTTACACACATTGCTTATCTCTTCTTCTAAGCTATTGGCTCCTAGAGAGCAGAAACCATACCAGACTCATCTTTGTAACCCTTAGCATCTAGCAAGTCTGGGTAATATGTGCATAAAATGGAGATGGGAACAAAAAAGGCAGAAGGCCAAACAGCCCAGATGTGCTCTCTCTTCATATTAGTCAGGTAAGATGGGCACACAAAGAATCCATGGGTGGAATTTAGGATCTGGATGAAATAAAGATAAAGAGATTTGTTAACCACATCAGAGATGTAGGGAAGAGAGCAGTGATTATATCCAGTAAACATTAGGCAGTATTTTCTGAAAGGAGAAGGCAAGATTCCTGGGTTGTAGAAAGAGGTGAGGAGCTGAGATTATTCAGAGAACTTTAAGGGCCATGCATCCCTGGATGCTGGCACAGACTGACAAGCCATGAGGGAGGTTGTCATTTAGGGTACATGATGACTTTAATAAGTGTGACTGAGTCCCACACTGCCTTCATTGCTCCTCTCAGTCTTTTCTGAAGTGATCCCCTTTCACCTCTAAATAAGCCAGCATGCTCCCACAAAGTGGCTGAGTAAACATACAATAAGGATGCCTGGTCAAGTTCTCACCTGCACGTAATTCACCTCTCAATTGATCTCAACCTCTGACTGCATTTCAGCCTTGTACTTACGCCCAGTCCATATTCATGCTTGGGGTTTATATCACATTGCCTATAAGAACTGTGAAGCACTCAGCAGGAAGGAAGCTTGTTTCCCTGTAAGCAACTATGTAGGTTGCTATAGGGCCTCCAGGGGAGGCCCAAGAAGGTAACAAAGTTGACAGGCAAGTGGGCAGTAGAGTATGTGGGGAAATGGACTTATTTAACTTTGGTCCAAGTGTCCCAAGTTCCCAGAGCCTTAGACCCCAACCATCGTTAAAGAACAGTATATTTCATCACAGCCTCCTCTCTGTAGCCTTCCCATTCTTGAAAAACCAGGTGACCATGTATTCTTTTAAGCCTATGGGAAGCCTGATATAGAACTGGCTTAAAAGGGAAATCATGGAAGTACTGATGTTTTCCAAACCCTCTTATAGCCAAATCTGATGCCTAAAAGCAAGGTCTTCTTGGCCATTCCTAACCCTTAAAAAGCTGGTCCCATTATGTATCATGTCAAAAACAAAGAATATAGTAATTGACTTTTTAAGTTTGGAAAGCCAAAGCAAAAATATCTTAAATTTTCTTAGTTTCCAATAGTAATAAGTGAAAGAAAAGTGTACTTAAATCTCATTTCTATCATTTGCTGGACTTCCTTGTCTGCAATATATTTCATGATGGCTGCCCAAATGGGGTGTGTGTGTGTGTGTGTGTGTGTGTATGTGTGTGTGAAGATTCTAAAAATAGAGAAAATGTTCTAACATGGGGTCTGTACAGAGTAGGAATTCAACAAAGGTTCAAATGTTCATTTCCTTCCCCCTTCTCCCATTTTTATTCCTATTACTTTTATTCCTTCTTAAAATCTCATGGCTAGAGAGCCCCCTACCTAATGGCAGATTAATACCTTGAGAAGAATTAAAGTTCCATGAGGTTGGTAGCTAAGAAGAAAGTAGAGTCCATGGATAGAAGAAGTGTGGGTGTACAATTGTCTTGATGATGTCTGTCTCAAACAAAAATTTTGAGTGGTCAAATGTCCTGGCATAGAATTTCCCAACATGAACACACACATGTATGCCCCTGACAAAGAACCCTCCCCTCATTCCTCCCCTTCCTACCCCTATTTCCTAACCAGCCTCCTCTTTCCACTTAGGGGCAGAAAAGTTAGACGTAACCCTTCCCTTCCTCAAAAGCCTCTCTCTCTCTCTCTATCCCTTTCAGAGGAAAGAGGATTAAGGACAGGCAGTCTACAGTCTTCCTAGTTCCTAGTACAGGATATCTGATGTAGGAACTGGGCAGGGGCTCAGTTGTCACCATAGCAAAGCTGAGTGGGGCTTCATCTGATCCCCCATTTTTTTTAACATAACCACAAGCCACCCAGTTGGCTCCCAACTTTCAATAAGACAAAAAGAACAAAATCTTGGGACTTGTAGGAAATGGAGAATGGGCCAAGAGGTCATCTAGTTTGTGAAATCTTAGCACCTGAATCTTCATGGGCTTCTTGGGGGCAGAAGATAAAGGCCATAAGTAGAGCCACAGTTCAGTTAAGACAAGCCTTTCTGGTCATCTCTGCAGTGGGTGGCAAATGGCAGATGGTTCCCATATTGCTAAAGGAAAGGCTTCATTTCTTTGCCCATTGGGTTTTGTTTGTTTGTTTGTTTTTTGTTTTTTGCTTTTTAGTGCCACACTTGCAGCATATGGTGGTTCCCAGGCTATGGGTCTAATTGAAGCTACAGCTGCCAGCCTACGCCACAGCAATGCCAGATCCAAGCCATGTCTGTGACGTACACCACAGCTCACAGCAAGGCCAGATCCTTAACCCACTGAGCAAGGCCAGGGATCGAACCCACAACCTCATGTTTCCTAGTCAGATTCATTTCCACTGCACCATGACAGGAACTCCTCCATTGGGTTTTACTGATTCAAAAAGAAACCACCTTCAGTAGGAAAGGTTTTTGCATTCCAGTGGTTTGGACATCTCACATAGAGATGGGACATTGCTGTCAGTGTCCTTTTTGAATGTATATTTCAGATTCAGCAAATATTCCACTTTCCTCTCAAAGACTTTCCTGAGTTCCAAAGTAAAGAGAGCTGCTTCTCCTCTGTGAACACAGTGCCCTTGATCTGCACCTCTCCTAGGACATTTAGCACTTTCTACCACTTATTCTGCTTCTGTAGATGATTGTCTCTCCTTCCTGAGGATGGAAACTATGCCTGACTGATCTTTGCATTTTTTTATCAACCTTAGTAAATACTGTATTTGTCTATACAGAGAGAGAAAGAGAGAACATTTACTATATGTGTGTGTGTGTATGAGTTTGTATGTATGTGTGTATACACATGAAACAAGAGTGAGAGACAGTAACAATAGAGGAGAAACATCTCTTTGACACCTGTAGGAGTCAATGGCTCTGCAGACCCACTAAGGCCCATGTAATTTCACCCGAAATCAGACTTACCACCTTGTGTCACTAATCTTGACAAAGAATTCTTATTTTGCAACCTTTGTTTATGAGCACCCATGAGATGGGAGCCTCTTCATAGATTCTTTCTCACGTCTTTAAAATCAACTCAAGTTTCACCCCAGTCCTCCTTCTGGAGACAGATCTGACTCCCCTCATAATCAAACCTCCCAGAAGGATGGGTATGTTGCCTGTCTCAATTTCCTTGTTTTCTGTGGACTCATCAACCCATTCTAATCTCACATTAGCTCCCACATTCCTAAAGACACTAAATAAAATGACCTTGGCAACATTCAACCCTGTCTATCATACCCTCCTCTTGAGCACTTCTCTTGACTCCTGTGACACTCTACTAGATTTCACTCATGTCTCTGTTGACTGATTCTTGATATCCTCTGCTCCTCATCTCTACCTCATCTTCAAATGCTGGATACCTCTTCCACTTTATGTTCTCTTAACACTTTCATCCACACCCAAGTCTGTAATAACATACACCACACAGTTCTCTCAAATCTGTCTCTTGAGCAAACCCCTCATTAAGTCCAACTCTGAATACCCAGCAGGCTCACCAGCTCCTCAATACCAATATTTCTAAAGTGGAATGTGTGATCTTTCCTATAAAACACGTGTTCCCAACTGATCAAAGTGTGCACATGTGCAATCTATATTTCTCTCCATAGGGCTTCACCACAGTATTGATAAAATAATAAATTATAAATTAGCTACTAAATGTCTGGTTCCCCCAATAAAATTTAAGCTCCCCAAGAGTAGGACCTATGTCTGTTGGTACTTATTTATTGAATGAATGAGTTAATGAGTAAATTAATGAATGCAAGGGTGAATGAATTTGGCTAGAAAACCTTCCCAATCCCAGCATTAATAAATTATGAGTTCTTTCATAGAAACAGAACAGATTGGTTGTCATTAGGGATGGGGGGAGGGGGAGAAGGGAGAAGTGAATGAAGATGATCAAAGTATGCAAACATCCACTTATAAGATGAATAAGTTCTGAGGATGTCACATACAGCATGGTGACTATAGTTAATAACACATTCTTGTATATTTGAAAGTTGCTAGGAAAGTAGATCTTAAAAGTTCTTACCACACAGAAAAGTATTGTAACTGTGAAGTGATGGATATGTTAATTAACTTTATCATGGTGAGCATTTTGCAGTATATATGCATATCAAATCAAGACAATGTACACCTTAAACTGACATAATAGTATTTGTGGATTACATCTCAGTAAAACCAGAAAGAAAAAGAATTTATGACTTCTTCAGTAGGAATGCATACCCAAGAAAAAAAAGAAACGTTGGGATTGCAACTATCCATAAAATGTGAACAAATAAATAGGGGAAGATATTTATCCAAAGGATATGTTTGAGTATAGAAATCAGAAATCTAGGTGCAGGTTATAACCTCCATTTGCTTCCAGACCTTATTGGTGCTGGGCTTTTCCACTGTAGAGTGGGGTCCACATAATGGTCTGTTTCACATGCTTTCACAGCAGAGAAGTGGCTCTTCTGACAGTTAACAGGCCTGGTCCACACAGCTGTCTCCAAACTGACAGCAATTCCCCTTGCTTATCTCTAGCAATTCAAAAAACTGCCTTTTTCAGTAGATCTATTCATAGCTTGATCAAGACTATTTTTTTTAAAAAAAAGAAGATGTATTTTTTTTAAAAAAATACTGAGAGAGACTGAGATGGCATACTTAAAAGTCATCCAAGCATTTGAGCCTTCTGGAACTTTTTGTTTTGGAACATTTTTGCAGCATGCCTTTAGGTGTGGAGCTTTAATAGTGTGAAACATCATCATGAAATTTAAAATCAGTGCGTGTGTTACACTCAATAAAGTGAATGTGTAGGGCATTTCCCCAAATTCTCTTTTAGCCAGTGCTTTCCATTAGCATAAGCGACATGACTGCCATCCTGTGATACTCTACTCTTTGAAGGCAGGTCATGGATTTTTACCTTTGTATCCTCCATGGCATAAGCACTATGCTTTTCAAAGCATAGCACTAAATGGCTATTTGATGAAATTAATATTATCAACAATTTTGCTTTTCACACGGTAGTTCTGCTTCTCCCAATCCCTATGACTCAGTCCCTAACCACACACTGATCCCAGGAGAGAACATCTCACTCAGGTCTACCATCTTCACTCCCTGAGCATCACTGGATTCCCTTTCCCCATCAGATCACATCTTTCCGGTTTCCTGAGCCATCTGAAATACTCAGGAAGGGCTGATGGGATATCACATCCTTTGAGAATGTGGTGGTTGCTAATGAGTTCATTTTTTTAATCCTCCCAGTTAATATAGTTATAACTAGTTAGTTATAATAATGTAGCAACAACGATAATAGCTATCATCTATAAAAGAGTGCCTGGCATGTACACTGATTATTTACTTATTATAATTACCAGTGTTAATGACCATTATTATTAGTAATAATAACAAAGTGATCATATTGAGCTCATACTGAACTGAGCTTTTTTTTTTGACTTTTTCGATATTGTCTCAAGGAAGCTATTGGAACTATAGTATTTTTGTGTCCAGGAGTTGATTTGGAGTAAATAAGTCATTTACTTTATTTAAAAAAAAACTGTGTATATAGGTAGATGTGTGTGTGTGTGTGTGTGTGTGTGTGTGTGTGTATGTACATGTACATGTGTTTATACTGATTTCAAAGCAATTAAAAAGCTTTATAGAATAGTGGTTAAGTATGTAGGCTTTGGCATCCAAGATCCTGAGTTCAGATTCAGCTCTGTCACAGGCTAACAACTTCTGTGACCTTAGGCAACTTACTGAACCAATCTGAATCCTAATTTTCTCCTTTGTAAAAAGGAATAATTATAGTACCTAACTCATAGCATTGTGAGGATTAAATGACACAGTGAATGTCTATTGTGGTACATAATAGCATTCACTAATGTACACTGTTATTCTTTTTTATTATGACATTTAAAAAGAACTGGAAAATGCAGAAAAGAAAAAAGAAAATAGTCACATGTAATTCCATTATATAACCACTATTAACATCCCAGACTATGTGCTGCTGATCTTTTTCTATTTATATGTATGCTTAAGTATGTTCAATTATTATATAATTAGAAGTTATTGTTTATTACCTCTTTATAAGTTGTTTTATCAATTTTCTTTTGTTCCTAATGTATACTCTTGAATATAGTATTAATAGTTGCATATTAGTTCATCATATGTGTGTTATGTAATTTATTCAGACTGTTTTGAATTTTTTACTCATAACTAATAGTAATCTGAAATAATCTAAATGCACAGCTTTTGGTATGTATTCAAATCAATTTCTTGGTAAATTTATAGAAAGTCATTTAATAAACTACAGAATATAAAAATTTAATAGTTTTAAATTGTCAAATTGACTTTTATAAAGATTTTAATTTTATTTTCAACAATAGTATATGAGGTTTCTAGCATCCATATAACTTTGCCAAGCCTGGGTAGTATATATGCATATATTTTTAAGTTTTACACACTCTAATGGTTTCTATGTAATATGAGACAAGTCATTTTAATTTTGAGCCTCTGATTTCTAAACTGTAAAATGAACTAATGGGTATAAAATTCATAAATATAGCCACAGGTCATAAAGTTTATTGATTCCAAACCTGTTTATGCTCCATATTCGAAGTGAAGCTCAAGTGAGTAAGGACTGTGGTGAAGTTGGGTTAACACCAGAAGAGACTGAGGAATGACCATTGGAGAGCATTTCCCATAATGTTGTGACTGTCCAGAGTGTCCCAGTGTTTATCATACATACAGAACCTAATTCAGAGGGTTATGTACAAAACACATATAATTAAAATGTATGGTTATTTTAATTTCTACCTATCTTACTATAAAATGCATGCTCCATAAGGGCAGAGATCTTTGTCTTGTTCACTGATGTACTTTAGCCACCTAGAGCCTGACATGTTTTAGGGGTTCAGTAGTGTATCTGTTGAATGAACAAATAAGCTGAATAAAGCTTCCTTATACCTGTCCAGAGGCTGCACATCCTGGTAACCATCTGAATGCCCTCTCCAGGATAAGTGTAGGTGAACTACATGATTGACATAGTCTTCTTCGGATGTTAATACCTGCAGCCTGGTGAAGATTCAGCCTCCTCTACTAGAATTACACTTTTTGCAGCAATGTTGAGTATCTCTGCTCCAACTCCTTACAATTGTCTTAATATTCATTTCAGAAGGACGTATCATTTCCAGGTTCTTACTCCATTGCTGCCCCTTTATACTACATAGATCAACCACCTTATGGGCTAGTTGCAAGTATATTATATGAGATAACATGTAATGAAAAATATGGAATTGATCATCTAGGCAATACGATGTGGTGGTTAAAAGCTCAGGCTCTGGAGCCAAATCCCACAGCTCATATCTGGATTTCACAACTTAAAACCTGTGTCACCTTTAGCAAGTTACTTGATTACAGTGTGTTCAGTTTTCTTATCTGTACCATGCAAATAATACCTACCTTATAGGATCAATCTGTGAATGAAATGAGTCAAAACGTATGAGGAAGTAGAAATAGTATATAAATATTACCCATTTTGATAATTATTATTAGCACTAGTAATAATCTCATAGAAAATTATGTGCCAAAAACCAAACTTAAATTATCTAAAATAATCCTTAAAACAACTCTATCAGCTAACCATTGTTGTTATCCTTACCTCATAAGTAAGGATATTAAGTCTCAGAAAGTTTTGGTAACCCCCTAAAATTAGAGCTAGTGAGTTGTAGAAACTGGATTTAAATGCAGTTGTGTCTGAAATATTCTCTCACAGAGAAATTTTTCTTAACAGAATTTAAACATCTACATTCTTGTTAACTTTATAATTTCTAATATCTGATTTCTAGCCTTTTTAGCCATGCTCACAATCCTGGAACATTTTTCAAGAAACTTACTTTAAGTTAATGTGAATACCTAAACAGCCTTCTATTAGCCTGAGGATCTACAGATTCTAAGGACTTGTATGATCACTTTTAGTGATTCTGCTGTGGTCCAGTTCCCTAATCTCTGTATTTCCTCTACTAGGATTTTGCAAAGTCAACCAGTCAATTAAGTAATTAAGTACAATTTAAAAGCTCTAGGATGGCAAATTATGAGCAAAACAATTTGCATTCCATGGTGTGGGTTTGGTAAACTTAAAATCATCTGAAAAGAACAGCTTTACTTGCGAAGTTAAAATGTAACCATTTCAGGATTCATTTTCAACAGTGTGTTGAAGATACACATGCTCTAACCTAACAGTGATTCCCTACCTGGTGTGGAAGTGATCTGACACCAGCCAGAGTAGAGACACATCTGTTGTAAAGTAACTGGTGACCAAGTTCCCTGTGAGTGGCCAATATCCTTCTCATAGCAGTGACAGACTTGAAAATTTGAACCCTTTCAGACACTCCTAGCAGGCAAAACAATAAAAAATGAAAAGCAATCCCATTTACAGATGTCAACCCAGCTGCTGGATTTGTGGGCTTGATTTGCTATGTCATATTTTACAGATTATTTTTTATATCTTTGAGACTTGTTTTCATTGAAATATACTATAAAATGTTCTGTTACCTTTTGCCTTTGAGTGAGTTGTGATATTTGGTCAGCGTGTCTTTCATTGTCAAGAGATTTAGACAGAGTACTGAGAACTAGCACGGCCATGAATTGGCAGAATAGTGGTAATTTGTGCATTATGCTTCTTCAGAAAGCGTATTAGAATGTTAGCTATGATGGCATGAATTTACACATGATTCAACTTGATGTTTGAAGATCATATTTTTCTCTTCAACAGGTTAATTATGTATGGCTTTGTGAAGGCTATGGTGTATGCTGACCAGCTGAAAAATGGAGACTTTCATTTCACTGACTGTTTGTTTTTTGGTTCACTGATGTCTGCTACAGATCCAGGTAATTGCTCAAATAATATGTCTTCTTTTTAAGAGTCAAACATTTAAATTGAATGTCTTTCTTTCTAAAGACCACCACCTGGTGTACATAATAATAATCCCTTATTCCTCTTCACTTGCAGTTGACATATCCGTTAGTGATTACGAAAAAGAAAAAAAGGCAAATATTCTAACAGCTCTCAAAAAATGGTCCCAAAAGAAATTTCAGTAATGGGAAAGACTCTAATTTGTTATAGTTTATTTCTCTAGAATATGCATTCATTTTCAACTCTTTTTTTCCTTAATTTTTCTCTTTTTAACTTGTCTTCTTTTAAAAATGATCTATTGAATTGAATGGTAAAAATATTTAAAAAAAAATGTTTACTATGTGATTTTTCAAACATTGAGAGTAAGGTAGAATAGTAAAAATGATTGTCTTATACCCTTCAAATTATCAAATTATAATAACTATCAAATATGGCCAATGTTTTTATCTATACCTTCTCACTATGACTGAATTATGTTAAATTCTAGACATCATATTGTTTTATTTGTTAATGTTTTGAAAAATGACCATTTTCAGTATGATACCTGAAAATATTAATAATTATTTTAATATTATCAAAGAGCTAGCCTCTGTTAAGATATCCCCAGTTGTATTTTTGTCATTATTATTATCATCATTAGTTTGTGTAGTAGTTTGTAAAAATTAGGACCCATATAAGGAGTATACATTACAATCGGTGGATATGACTGTTGAGCTTCTTTTAACCTACATGTTCCCCTCCATCTTCTATTTTCCTTTTCACTTATTTGTCCAAAAAAAGCGATTTATTTGTGGTTAAACCATTAAATATGGTTGCTTAAAATATTCTTCTAGCCCCTGTATTTCTTGTAATCTGATGATTAAATCTGGAGGTTTAATCAGATTGGGGTTCATCATTTTTGGCAAGATTACTTGCTTGCTCTGAGTCTCTATAGCCTAGCATCAGGAAGCTCATGGTTGTTAGCGACTCAGCTGTCAGCCTGATCCATCACAATACTGAATTGCTACTCCAGCAAAGACAACCAGAAGACACTGTAGTTGAACAAGATGTGTTTATTACATTTTTTGGTGAGGAGAATGCTCATCAGAAGAACCATGGGATCTCTCAGAGAATGGTAGAAAGGACTTGTTATAAGACCTGGGCTTATGCTTGTTGATTTTAGAGATGGCTTGAGGAATTGGGGCTTTGTTCTGCATTAGATGCTGAAAGGAAGCATGAGTGATTGGGCATTTTACTCTTGTCCAGCAGGAGGAAGACTGAGTAGAGCCTAAGGCTACAATTGGTAAGGAAGCAGCATCACTTGTAAGAGCCAGCATAGGGGGAGATTTGGTCAACTTTGTAGTTTGGAGTGTATTTATTGTTTGTGCTTAGGTGTGATTCCACAGCAGTCTTGGAATCCATCATAGTCATAGAGTGAACTTTTCTGACGATTTTTTGTGATACTGTTTACATTCACCCATTCACCGGAAGAATAACAAGGTCCAGCTGATAGTACCAAGCCAGCTCCCGCATGCCAGGGACTGCTTTTCCCTTTCTCAGAATGGCCCTCTGACCAGCAGTATTGGCATCATGTGGTAGCTTGTTATAAATGCAGAATCTCAAGCTCAAACCTAGAACTACTAAATTAGATTCTAGAATTTAACAATATCCTCAAGTGATTTATGTGCACATTAAAGTTTGAGAAACTCTACATTTTAGACTTCCCCATTTTAACTAATGGCTTTAGTACCCACTGATGGGTATTGCTTAGTCTAGTATTTATTGAAGGTTACAAACTAGCACTATGCTAAATCAGTCCTACCTTTTGCTTATATTAGCTGGTACTCCCCTAAAAGGAGTTTTCCAGATCGACTATTTGAGCACCTGTGGTATTATTTGAATAAAAGAGAAGGATAAATTATTGATTTTTTTAATTATGAATTTTCTAATTTTTAAAATAATGAATTGTTTTCCTAGTGTTCCCCATGTATGACCAAAGAGATGGTTTATTGGCTTTTTAAAAGTATAATATAAACACACGGATTTAAAGATGGTTGATATGTTTCAAGCAGCCGAAATAGCTCAGTTGGGAGAGCGTTA
Source organism: Phacochoerus africanus (assembly GCF_016906955.1). NCBI lineage: Eukaryota > Metazoa > Chordata > Mammalia > Artiodactyla > Suidae > Phacochoerus > Phacochoerus africanus. The sequence continues at coordinate 164,617,567 of NC_062544.1, read as the reverse complement.
GACTAAAGATAGTTGAAATGTTTCAATCTTCTACTGTAATTATACTTTTTAATGATCAAAGTACTCCATCTTTGACAACAAGGAGCCTCTTCAAGTTTTTCTTGTATCCTTTTGTCATGAACTCAGTGGTCTTTCATAGATTTCTTGTTTGGAGCAGGACTAGATGTGCTGCTTATCTTGTGTGTGTGTGTGTGTGTGTGTGTGTGTGTGTGTTTCCTGTATCCTGACATGGAACAGACATTTCTCTAAGAAGTCCTGGTTCTTTCTAAGAGGGAAATTTATTTAGATACCAAAATGTGGGCAGGAGGTGTTTTCATTGCTACCATATTGCTCATTGTTTCTAGATACTTTTATTTGTTTTGAAGAAGAAATTATATCACAAAATCATATTAATATTGTTATCCAGGTTAGGATTATAGGAATTTTACTTAATTCCCTTGAATTTTTATTTGCATTTGAATTTTTCTTCTGTCTACTTTTCTTCTCTTACATTAATATAATTTCTTTTTCCTTTAAGTATATTTTCAAAATTTTAATATGCCTATTATTACTAAAATATGATTATTGAAAACTGCTTAGATTTCATTGTGGTTCTTTTTAACCTTTGTATATATGCCACTAGCATGAACAGTTAAATGTTATTCTGTTTTAAGAGCTCTTGAAGTAATCCTCTGTATGATTAAGCCACAAGTCAGTATACAATAATGTTCATTTGTTTCATTTTGCTTTTAATTTTTGTTTTAAAGTTAGATTAAATATCTACAAAATTCCAATATGAAAACCATAGGACAAAACAAAAGAAATCTAGCTTTATCCCTATTCCCTCTACCCTAATTTTTCAATCATGTTGCTTCTATTTTTAAATCTAAGCAAATACACAAACACAAACATACTCTACTTGATACTACTGCACATGTGGTGCTGTACAAGGCAGTACTTCACCTTGCTCTTCTTTAATTAACAGTATTTTGAAAAATAAATCATAGCAACATATAAAGATGTTTATCATTTTCTTTCGTAACCACGGAGTACTCCATAGTTTCTTTAAGCAGTTGTCTGTTGATGGACGTTTGTGTTATTTCTTACCATTTGCAACTATTAATGGTGCTACAATTAAAAATGTCAAAATTAATAGCTTTTCACATTTTGCCACTCATTCTTTGGGATAGATTTCTACAAACAGGTTAAAAGGAATTTGTAATTTTCCTAGAGTGCCAAATTCTTCTCCCTGGAAGTTTATACTCTTTTGCATTCATACCAACAATGTATAACGATATCTTTTCTGCACAGCCTTGCCAGTGCAGAATTCTATTACACTTTTGGGGTTTTACCCATGCAGTAGGTGAGGATTTGTATCTCCCTATAGTTTGACTTTGTACTTCTCTTATTTTGCATAAGGCTAACCATTCACTCATACATTTAGGGGATGTATGCATTTTATTTTCCTGAAAACCAAATGTTAATAAGATGTCCTTTTAGGAGTTCCCGTCGTGGCGCAGCAGTTAACGAATCCGACTAGGAACCATGAGGTTGCGGGTTCGGTCCCTGCCCTTGCTCAGTGGGTTAACGATCCGGCGTTGCCGTGAGCTGTGGTGTAGGTTGCAGACGCGGCTCGGATCCCGAGTTGCTGTGGCGCTGGCGTAGGCCGGCGGCTACAGCTCCGATTCGACCCCTAGCCTGGGAACCTTCATATGCCCCGGGAGCGGCCCAAGAAATAGCAAAAAGACAAAAAAAAAAAAAAAGATGCCCTTTTAATAGTAGGGTTGTTCATATTTTATTTTTCAAATTTACCTTTTTTTTTTTTTTAGGGCCGCACCCAACAGCATGTGGAGGTTCCCAGGCTAGGGATCAAATTGGAGCAGTAGCTGCCAGCCTACTCCCCAGGCACAGCAACGCAGGATCCAAGCCAGGTCTTCGACCTTTATACCCCAGCTCACGGCAACGCCAGATCCTTAACTCATTGAGCCAGCCCAGGGATCAAACCTGAATTCTCATGGATGCTAGTCAGATTTGTTTCTGCTGAGCCACGATGGGAACTCCCTTATTTTTCAAATTTTAGATGCCCTTAAAATACTAGAAATATTAACCTTTTGTCTGTAATGTAATTTACAGATATTTTCCCAGTTTGTATGTTTTATTTTGCTTAGGATAGGGGAAGAAAAAGCATTTTTATTTTTTAAATGTTTTTAATTATAGTATAGTTGATTCACAATGTTGTGCTAATTTCTGCTGTACAGCAAAGTGACACAGTCATACATATATACATACATTCTTTTTTATGTTATTTTTCATCATGATCTATCTCAGGAGATTGGATATAGTTCCTTGTGCTATATAATAGGACCTTATTGTCTATCCATTCTAAACATAATAATTTCATCTACTAACCCCAAACTCCCAGTCCACCCCTCTCCCTCTCCCCCTGGAAACCACAACTCTTTTCTCCCTGTCTATGAATCCATTTCTGTTTTGTAGATAGGTTCATTTGTGCCATATTTCAGATTCCACATGTAAGTGATATTGTATAGTATTTGTCCTCTTTCTGACTTACTTCACTTAGTATGATAATCTTCTAGTTGCATCCATGTTGCCTCAAATGGCATTATTTCATTGTTTTTATGGCTGAGTAGTATTCCATTGTATATATGTACCACATCTTCTTAATGCATTCATCTGTCAATGAACATTTAAGTTGTTTCCATGTCTAGGCTGTTGTGAATAGTGCTGCAATGAACATGGGGTGCATGTTATCTTTTTCAGTGAAAGTTTTGTCTGGATGTATGCATAAACATAATTCTATATTTAGTTTTCTGAGGAATCTCCATATTATTTTCCACAGCAGCTGTACCAATTTACATTCCCAGCAACAGTGTAGGAGGGTTCCCTTTTCTCCATACCCTCTTCAGCATTTGTTATTTGTAGACCCATTAATAACAGCCATTTTGACCAGTGTGAGGTGATACCTCATTATAGTTTTGATTTGCATTGCATGTTGAATATCTTTTCATGTGCCTACTAGCCATATGTCTTCTTTGAAGAAATGTCTATTTAGGTCTTCTGCCCATTTTTCAATTGGGTTGTTTGGTTTTTGTTGTTGTTGTTGAGTTGTATGAGTTTGGAGATTAAGCCCTTGTCAGATGTATCATTTGCAACTATTTTTTCCCTATTCATAGGTTGTCTTTTCATTTTTTTATGATTTCCTTTATGCATTGTTTCCAACTATTTTCTCCCATTTCTTAGGCTGTCTTTTCAATTTTTTTGTGGCCTCCATTGGTTTATTTTTGTTTTTAATTTCTATTACTTTTGCGAGACTGACTTAACCTTTGTACAATTGATGTCAGAGAAGGTTTTGCCTATGTTCTCTTCTAGAAGTTTGATGGTATTGTGTTTAAGCTTTTAAGTCTTTAAGCCATTTTGTGTTTAATTTTTGTGCATAATGTGAGAATATGTTCTAGTTTTGTTGATTTACATGCATCTGTCCAGTTTTCCCAGCACAACTTCCTCAAGAGACTGTCTTTTTCCCATTTTATATTCTTGGCTCCTTTGAAGATTAATTGATCATAGGTGTCTGGGTTTATATCTGGGTTCTCTATTCTGTTCCATTGGTCTGTATGTCTGCTTTTGTACCAGTGCCACACTGTCTTAATTATGGTAGCTTTGTAACAGTGTCTGAAGTCTGAGAGAGTTATGCCTCCTGCTTGTTTTTTTTTCCCCCCTCAGGATTGCTTTGGCAATTCTGTTTTTTTTTTTTATGGTTCAATATAAATTTTTGAAATAATTGTTCTAGTTCTGTGAAAAATGTCATGGATAATTTGATAGGGATTGCATTAAATCTGTAGATTGCTTTGGGTAATATGGCCATTTTAACAATATTTTTCCAATCCATGGAAAATCTTTCCATTTATTTGAGTCCTCTTTATTTTCCTTTATTAATGTTTTATAGTTCATAGTGTATAAGTCTTTCATTTCCTTGGTCAAGTTTATACCTAGGTATTTTTTTGTTGTTGTAATTTTAAAAGATATTTATGTTCCTTTTCTAATATTTCATTGTTAGTATACAAAAATACAACTGATTTCTGAATGTTAATGTTGTATCTTGCTACTTTGCTTAATTTGTTTATCAGATGTAACAGTTTTTGTATAGACTCCTAAGACTGTGTACAAAGCATTTTTAAATGTATGATGTTGACCTGTTTCCTATAAGAGGATGAAATTAAAGGGTGTCTCAGATTTGGAATCCATGGTGTCAATTACAGGATCAGAGCCCCAGAGTGGTGTACAAGGATAGACTGCTCCATCTCCAGGTCTGGAGATGACCTAGCCACTAAGTCATTGCTGGAACATTTAATGCTATACTCTCCCAGCACCAAGGAAATGCAGAAGTTCCTTGGCATCCACAGAAGTGGGGCCTCAAGACAAAGTATTTTCAACCCATCAGTGTTTTCTAGTTAGTTGGGGTTGTTCTCTTCTGCCATATATGGTTACTTTGCTTTTCATAGTCAGGTCTCCTTTTAGGTCACTTTTGCACAAATGTTCTTGTCAAAAAGCATTGCATCCATTGTTTCCTGGCCAAGTTGTTGTATTCTGTTGAGTTATTCAGCCAGCATCAAGCATAAGTGTGTTATGTTCAAGTTTTGCTCCTTCTTTATCTAGTGATATTCCTGAGGTTATGTTGACATCACTCAGGAAAACTGATTGAAATAGAAAAAAATCTAACTCAGTGAGATGTTCATTAATCTGCTTTGTATCAAACAAACTGAACTGACTGAATTTTTTAAAATGCAGAATTGACTTAACAGCCATAAAGAGAACCCTGGGAACCAAGGCCAGACTTTTCAAGTCTGGCACAGACCAGCTGTGCAACTTTGGGCACCACTTAGTCACTCTAGACTTTATGTGTTCTTGGAAGTGTAAGATATCCGATCTCATCTCTTCCAACCTCTTCATTTCACAGATGAAGAAACTGACTTTTCATCTGTAAAATGAAAAGTTTTGACTAGCTCTAACATTTCCAGCTCTACATTTTGTGATTCTTATTTCTGTGAGATTTTTTTTTTTAATTTTAAAGAAAGTTAAAAGTCAACCCAAAGCACCCCAGTCAGACATTCTGGGGTTCTAACTCCAACTCAGCAAATGTTAGAGAAGATATCACATAGCAGAGACCCACATATGAAAAGGGATACTTAAGCTCCCTTCTCTTTTGGGAGCTAATTGTTGAATTAAAACACATTGAATCTACTCTCTGCTAAATTGGTGCAATTTAAAGTCTTCAGCAATCTTTAAACACCTAGTTAATCTTACCCCACAATTATTCATCTATTGCCTAAATTATTGTGACTCACTAATTTATGAAAGAGAACCTATGCTCCCTGGGTCTGATTTTTCTTGGCCTTCTTTAAATTAATTCTTTCCCATTAGCCTTAGCTAAATTTTAGCTAGGTGTTATTAACTCTTCATATTTTCTTTCATAGACACATATTTAGACTTTAATTCTTCCTGCATGTTTCAGACTCTCTTCAGCCAATTTTCTGTTTACCTCCAGTTAGGCTATTATTTGATTGATTTAATCTCCTCCTTTCCTCACTTATGAAGACCTTGTTGAAGATGTAAAATCATCTGCAGCCCTTAACAGAAAGTGAATAACTAAAGGCAGAGCCATCAAAGAGACAGTGTATGATAAGTTGCTGGGTAGGGGAAGAGGTACGAAGCAGGCTTGATCAATGAGCCAGCTCATCTTCAGGTATGTTTAGACAAGGATAAAGAGGAGTATGGAGGAGGGGAGAGAAATGATCAACAAAATGGCAATAGAGTAAAAGCCCCAGCAGCTGGAAATAAATGCCGTAGTTAATATCCCTCATTTTACAAATGGCCAAAACCCATTACGGATTCCTCTGGCCTCAAACTATCTTATCTCTTTCATCATTCACTTGGGGCCCAATTTGGTAAATTTAGATGATCCAAGATAATGATTTTTATTAGTAAATCTGAAATGTCCCTTTGTATGGGTCAAGTGAGATAGAAAAGTCTTTAAGATGTGTAAAGCCACTTGGGAATCCTGGTGTACTTGTGTGCTAATCCTTGAACACACCAGGCTTTTTAACAAATTAAAGTATAATCAAATTACAATGTTATCTTAGTTTCAGGTGTACAACATAGTGATTCAATATCTTAATAGATTATATACTCCATTTAAAGTTATTAAAATAATGGCTATATTTCCTTGTGCTGTACAATATGTCCTCCTTGTTTCTTACTTATTTTATATACATTAATTTGTATCTGTTAATTACATACTCCTATCTTGCATAATAACCCATAAACTAGTTCACACCCATCTGTAAGAAGCAAATCAAAGAGAAATGAGAGTAAATATCTGTATGATTTAAATATCATGTATATGCCATTCAAAACTATAAATATAGCAACCTCTGGCTTGAGAGAAGCAGATTAAATAAACTCCTGTCCAAATGTCTCAGTTATGTTCCTTTCCCTAGTAGGACATAAATAACATAAATAACAAGTTCTCAGAGCCTGTTGAGAATTTTTTTCATGTACCTATTGGCCAGCTTTGTATCTTTGTTGAAAAAAAAATTTCTATTCACATCTTCCGCTCATTTTTTTAAATTGGGCTGTTTTGTTTGTTGGTATTGAGTTGTGTGAGCTGTTTATATATTTTGGATATTATTAACATCTTATTGGTCATATCACTTGCAAATATTTTCTCCCCTTCAGTAGTTTGTCTTTTCATTTTGTCAATGATTACCTTTGCTGCGCAAAAGCTTTTAAGTTTAATTAGGTCCGATTTGTTTATTTTTGCTTTTATTTCTTTTTCCTTTGATGATAGATCCAAAAAATATATTTCTATGATTTATATCAAAGAGCATTCTGTCTACATTCTCTTATAGGAATTTTATGTCTTCCAGTCTTACATTTACTTATTTAATTCATTTTGTGTTTATTTTTGTAAATGATGTGAGGAAATGTTCTAATTTCATTGTTTTACATGTAGCTGTCCACTTTTTCCAACACCACTTTTTTTTTTTAAAAAAAAAAAGCTTCCAAAGTGTCATTTTAATCTGAAAGACCCTTAGAGTATTGATGAGAAACCCATGTTTTGTCCTGAGGATAAGGATCCCTCTTTAGAGTTTCTGCTTGAAGTTGTCCTTTTGGAGTTTGGAGTACACATCTCTGAACATACTCTTTAGTCTCCACCACCAGTCCTGGCTGGTTTCACAGAGCTCACTTGCCCACTTGCAATGGGTGCATTTTTCTTTTTTTTATATATATAATTTTTTTATTTTCCCACTGTACAGCAAGGGGGTCAGGTTATCCTTACATGTATACATTACAATTACATTTTTTCCCCCACCCTTTGTTCTGTTGCAACATGAGTATCTAGACAAAGTTCTCGATGCTACTCAGCAGGATCTCCTTGTAAATCTATTCTAAGTTGTGTCTGATAAGCCCAAGCTCCCGATCCCTCCCACTCCCTCCTCCTCCCATCAGGCAGCCACAAGTCTCTTCTCCAAGTCCATGATTTTCTTTTCTGAGGAGATGTTCATTTGTGCTGGATATCAGATTCCAGTTATAAGTGATATCATATGGTATTTGTCTTTGTCTTTCTGGCTCATTTCACTCAGTATGAGATTCTCTAGTTTCATCCATGTTGCTGCAAATGGCATTATGTCATTCTTTTTTATGGCTGAGTAGTATTCCATTGTGTATATATACCACTTCTTCCGAATCCAATCATCTGTCGATGGACATTTGGGTTGTTTCCATGTCCTGGCTATTGTGAATAGTGCTGCAATGAACATGCGGGTGCACGTGTCTCTTTTAAGTAGAGTTTTGTCTGGATAGATGCCCAAGAGTGGGATTGCGGGGTCATATGGAAGTTCTATGTATAGATTTCTAAGGTATCTCCAAACTGTTCTCCATAGTAGCTGTACCAGTTTACATTCCCACCAACAGTGCAGGAGGGTTCCCTTTTCTCCACAGCCCCTCCAGCACTTGTTATTTGTGGATTTGTTAATGATGGCCATTCTGCCTGGTCCAACACCACTTTTTGAAGAGACTGTTTTTTCTCCATTGTATATTTTTACCTCCTTTGTCATAGATTAACTGACCATAAGTGCATGATTTTACTTCAGACTCTAGTCCATTGATCTATCTGTCTATTTTTGTGTCAGTACCATGCTGTTTTGAATACTATAGCTTTACAGTATAGCCTGAGGTCAGGGAGTGTGGTATCTCTAGCTTTGTTCTATTTTCTAAAGATTGCTTTGGCAATTATGCATGTTTTGTGGTTCCATATAATTTTTTAGGATTATTTGTTCTAGTTCTGTTAAAAATGTCATGTATATTTTGATAGAAATTGCTTTAAATAAGTAGATTGCTTCAGGTATTTTGGGCATTTTGACAATATTAACTCTTCTAATCCAAGAACATGGGATATCTTTCCATTTCTTTCTATTTTCAAACTCCTTCATCCATGTTTCATAGTTTTCAGAGTATAGCTCTTTCATCTCCTTAGTTAAGTTTATTCCTGGATATTTTATTCATTTTGATGTTATTTTAAATAAGGTTTTTTTTGGCTTTCTCTTTATAATAATTCACTATTAGTGTAAGAAAAGTAACAGATTTCTGTATATTATTCTTGTATCCTAAAACTTTACTGAATTCCTTTATTATTACTAATAGTTTTCTAGTGGAGACTTCAGGTATATATACTGTATATAGTATCATTTCATCTGCAAATAGTGATACCCTTACATCTTCCCTTCCAATTTGGATGACTTTTTTTTTTTCCTTGTCTGATTGCTGTGGCTAGGATTTCCAATACTATGTTAAATAGAAGTGGTGAGAGTGGGCATCTTTGTCTTATTCCTGATTTTAGAAGAAAGGCTTTCAGCTTTTCACCATTGAATATGACATTAGCTGGAATGCTCCAGTCTTTTTGCAGCTCCAGGGTGTTTGCACTTGTTATTTCTCCCTTCTCACCTTCTTCAGGTATTTGCTTAAATGCCACCTCAATGAGACCTTCCCTAACCGTCCTATCAAAAATTGCACACCTTTTCCCCCTGAGGCACTCCAAATCACTGTGCTTTCCATACTTTTTCCTTGACTTACTTTCTTGTAGAGCACTAGTCACTATCGATCTACTATTTATTTGTTTCTTATTTTTCCTTTTTTCTTTGTCCCATTAAAGGAGATTTTATCCTAATTTTCCCCTACCTTTTCACTCTTATATTTCTAAATATATTTCTAGAACAGTGGGCTTTCAATAAGTACTTTTAAATGAATGAATTGATAAACTTGTGGAAGAACCAGCTAGAGCAAAGTGTAGAGCTTGAAATGGTATCTCTTCTCAGACATGAAATATGAGCAGCTGAGAGTCCCAGATCACACTCAGAAGTGAAGAATCTCATGACCTGGGGAGGGACAATGACTCAGAATGAAGGTGGAACTTCTAGCACATAGCTGAATTTCCAGCACATAGCTGAGTAGCAATATTAGTTTCTGTATTCCAAAAAAAAAAAGAGAGATATTCAAGTAAGACAAAAATACATGCTTTTCTTATTGTTCAGCTGTGTAGCATATATTTCTTTTTCCTTGTTCACTGGTGATCAGCTGCTGAATACTTTCCAGAGAGCACCAAGCCATAGATTGTAGACTTTCAGAAGCAGTTACAATAGTGTGGGAGGTTTTGGGGTTTTTTTTTTGTTTGTTTGTTTGTTTTTTTTGCTTTTTTTTTCATTCAGGTTGGAAGGTGTCTAAAATAGGAGCTTCCTTTAGGAAAAGGAAGAACTCAGCACAATACATTAAGTACTAATCACCCAAAAGATGCCAGAAACTCATCCTAGTATTTACAGGATTGACATTTCTTCCAGGGTCTCCAGGAAGCCACTCATTCAAGCACAAGTGGGCTGTACATTTTCTCACTTCGTCAATTTCCCTGTTTCCTATTTGGATTAAAATGTCTTCATTTTATACAATGCAGCTGCATTAAGACTCAAATACAGCTGTGCTATTTTGAACTCCAGAACTATTAGTCTAGTATTTAAAACTAGAAAATAATTCTTCCTCCATAGACTTACCCTATTTCCTTTCAAGAAAATTAAACCAGGTTTTCCTGATTTTGGTAACCTCAGATAGGGCTTACTTAAGCATTGCTCTGTCCAATATGGTGGCTGTGAGCCACCAGTAGCTACGTGAAATGTGGCTAAATTCATACTGATGGACTATAAGTATAAAATACGCCCTGGATTTCAAAGGCTTAGTGTAAAAATAAAGTAAAATATCTCACTGATAATTTTTACACTGATTATATTTTGAAATTATATTAACTTCAGTTAAATAATATATACTATTAGAATTAATTTTGCCCATTTCTTTTTAGTTTTGTAATGTAGTTACTAGAAAATTTTAAATATGTGGCTTACATTATATTTTTTATTGACCATCACTAATATAGAACAATATAGATGTGAAACTGTTATAAGCTGAAAAATATGATTTTTTCAGTTTGAGATATAATTGATACATAACATAGGTGTGTTTATGGTATGCAGGTGGCGATTTGATACCCATATGTATTGTGAAATGATTACCTCAATACGGTTAGTTAACATTTCTATCCCCACTTCTCATTACCTTGTGTATGTGAGTGGTGATAACATTCCAGATCTACTTTCTTCACAATATTCAAGTGTAGAACATGATATTGTTAACTGTATTCACCATGTTCTATCTTAGATCCCCAGAACTTATTCATCTTATAGTTGGACTCTATTTCCCTCACTTGTGCTCTATTTCCCCCATTTCTACCCCCCAGCAACCACCATTCGACTCTCCATTTCTATGAGGTCAGCTTTTTTAGATTACACACACAAAAATGATCCTTAATAGAAATACCACAATTTAAAGTCGAGTAGACAAATTAAGCACAGATATAACATACTGCATAGCTTATGGCATTTGGTGAAATATGGCCCTTTATTTTTATAAGATGTAACTAACATGTCTGAAATTTTCTTTCTCAAGCCTCTTTGCCTGGTCTTATTTTTCTGCTCCAATACACAATAACCCATAAACTAGTTCACACCCATCTGTAAGAAGCAAATCAAAGAGAAAAGAGAGTAAATATCTGTATGATTTAAATATCATGTATACGCCATTCAAAACTATAAATACAGCAACCTCTGGCTTGAGAGAAGCAGATTAAATAAATTCCTGTCCAAATGTCTGTTATGTTGCTTTCATTAGTAGGACATAAATAACAAGTTCGCAGAGCCTGACAATCTCAGAGTTGTTTTTGTAATGCCCATTAACTGTTTTATTTTATGTAGCTTGTCAGAAATTCAAGAAACTTGACATTTATATTGTTAACCCTGTTTCAAAGTAAGTTGATGTGTTTAATGTCCCTAAATTGGGTAGACTCAATATCAGAAATAAATATTTATCTAAAAGGAATAAATAGAGATTATCTGTGCAGCCATTTAGGAAAATATAGCCCATAATTATTTTCATTAAGCTTAAAGTTTAAAAGTGTATTCGATGAAAATTATTAGTTTATACTTTAATTAAACAAATCAAAATATACATAGTGTTTAACAGGATCCATTTCTTTATCATTAACATTAAATAATATTTAATGAGTAGAACTAAGAAAGCATCCACAAATGTCTGAAAGTACAGAAGTTCTACTGAGTTTTGCACAGTGCGTAGTAAATATTTATTGAATAAATAGAGCAGTCATTGAATATTGTTTAGAAATATATATGCAACTGAGTGCCAATGAAGCAATGAGCTCACTACAAGTGAAATAACAAGCACTGAGCTTTCCCTACCATGAGTAGTGTGAGCACCTAGATCCCATCCTAACAGATGTTTTTAGATGGAGACTAGAAAGCTATGAATATTCAACAAAGGTTTGGGTTTGCAGAAATTTGGGGATTTGGGTAATGGGAAAGGGGGACTAGGTTGAGCTGCTTGACCATGTATGAGTGAACTTGGATTCCTTGATTTCAGGGTGAGGGGGTGGCCTTCTCCAGGTGCCTGAGGGTAGCCTACCTGCTTATTCTAAACCACTGGCCTACCTTCTGCCACTTACAGGACTGCTATCTTGGAAGGTAGCCCAACAATCTTAAGCCTCAATAAGCCAACAAAGAAAAATAAAAACACAACATGGCTCTTAAACAGCCTGAGAGAGGAAGATCAAAACAAACAGAAAGCATACATACCCACACAGAATGAGTTCCTGATATAGTCTGAGGACAATTTGAATAACATTCTTATAAGAAAATTTAAGAGGATCAGGGGCAGATAAAATTCATGATTTTTCCAAATAAACAACTGAATAGAGAAATAAAGAAGAGAATGATTCAGAATGATGTGTTTCCTCCACAACAGATAATCATGTGGCCCCAAACGTCAGTAGTGCCAAGATTGAGAAATGTGCTTTAGATAATTTCTCAGATCAGGGTTTAGACCCTTAAGGTGGAACAACTTTGGTAATCTACCAACCCCAGGATTTGAAGGGAAAGAGAATGCCTAAGATTCTCATCAACTCTTTACCCCTGGAGATCTTTGGTCATTGCCCTGATACTACTCCCACCTGTCCTAGTGTCTAGCTAATTGTGTCTGCATAGTGTGGCAAAAACTGAGCAATAATTATTCCTTGGAATGAAAGTGAGCCAAAAGGGTGAAGTTTAAATTACTTTTTTCTAATTTGTCTTTTCACTGCTCTGTATAGCTTCCCTTTGCTGGAGTCTGATGTGCCCTTCCCACCTCTGTCACTTCTCTTCCATAAGCAGCAATTCAAAATAGCCTTCTTTCTTCCTGGGGATTTCTCATGGCTTTTGTTGGTATTATTAACATTGTTTATTAGCTCCAATTCATCTTTTTCTATACTTTCTCTATCATTGATTTAGGGGAGGAATCCAGTAGCTTACACCAGCTTGTCCTCTTGGTGATGGAAAGAATGCTATGATAAAAATGCCACTTTCCCCCAAATTAATGTAAATTTGTTTTTGCATTTCCCATGAAAACCTAACCCTTTAAAATTGGAACTGTATAAAATTATCTTAAAGTTTTTAAAGTATAATAAAATCATAAGAGGAACTGCCTAATCAGTTATAAGAATATACTACAAATCTATTATAACCAAATTAATATGGTACTGGCCTAGGAATAGGAAGACCAGTGGAAAAGAATAGGGAATCTAAAAGCAGATCTTAGTATAAATGAGAATTGGACAGAGATGATACTTCAATTCAATGGGGAAAAGAATGGTTTATTTAACAAATGGTATTTGCACAATTGGCTGGCTATCTATTTAGAAGATGTTAAAATTGGACACTTATTTAACCATTTATAAATATATACCTAGAAGAATTAAAATGCAAATGAATAAATGAAGTAAAATAAATCCTGCAAAAAATCTGTAAATTTATATTTGCAGAGTATAGATAGGGAAATTCTTAACAAAGAGTGGAAAACTGAAATCTAGAATAGATGTATTTGACTGTATAAAATTGTTTTAAATGAGAAAAGGTCCAATAAAAAAAGATAATAAACAATACACTAGGTAAAAATATAAAGGACAGAACATTATTATCTCTAGTATATAAAGGACACTTAAAAGCACAAACTGGCAAAAAATAAAGGAAAAATGGACAAAGACGATAAAGGGACAGTTCATAGAAGAGCAAATCCACTTGGGCCAAAAATGTGAAAAGTTATTTAAGCTCATCAGAAATCATATAAATGTAAAATAAAGTAATAGCCTATTGTTTTACCCCTAGCAGTTTGGCAACAATTATAACACCAAGTAACAGTCATTGCTGGCAGGGAGGCAGGGAAAAGTGGACTCTTAACACATTTCTAGTGGAAATTTAAATCATTAACAGACTTTTGGAAAGCAATTTGACAACAATTCTTAGAATTTAGAATACATAGACCCTTCTCCCAGCGATTTGACTTCTGGGAGACTGTCCCACACAAGTGAAAAGACTAGTTCTTAAGGATATAGGGATAAGAATATTTTTGAAGCATTTTTTTAAGTGAAGGGGGATAAAAGGAACAAAGTGAACCCTATCAATAAGGCAGTCATTGGATGCATTGTAGGACATCTACACAAGGTCATGTAGCCATCAAAAAAGGTAAATTGGCGCTCTTTCAGCTGACTTGAGAGTTTTCCAGGAGGCACTGTTGACTAAGCATAGCAAAATGTGGAAAAGTATATATATGATTCCATTTGTTTAAAACAACAGTCCCCTTCATGTATTTACATAGAGTTAACTAACTTTCATGCCTGTATTTGTATATATGTATATAAAGCAGGACTCATGGGATATAACCATAATAACTGCTTTTTTTTTTTTTTTCCCTCCCACCGCTTCTTTAAAAGTATTCAGTGGGCTACTCCTTTCCCATCTGCTGGATAAAAACTTTTGTCTCTAAGTTATGATCAGAGTTTCAGTTCAGCAATGAACCTCTCCAATATCATGTAATACTGCAAGTTTTAAATTTAATTCAAGACCTTGCCCCACCTCTCCTAGCATGTTGAAGGCAGGTATGGCTGGAGTCTTCTTTCTCATGTGCCTCATCTATTGCTTGCTACATGCAGTTCTTGACTCCTACAAGGTGGAGGTAGAGATAAGATAAGGATATTTTTCATTTGATTAATGATAAGCCACAATTAGAGCAGCTGGACGGCCACATCCCATTAGATTTCTCAGGTGAGAGTCAACCAGTATTGCACTGTGTTCTCAAACTCCAGGGGTCACATCTTAAATTGTATGATGGTCTAGGCAAAGATCCTTTGCATAGGCTTGAGATGAGGTCAGACACTTCCATGCCTCCCCATTTGGGAGTGTGAGATTCACAATTCACAAGTAGCAGAAGAACTCCATTCACAAATCTTAAAACTGCTAGGCTAGAGTCTAGAGATCCTTTCACATTCTTAATGTAGGTGAGAGGTGTGAGGGAGTCATGTAACTGGTTTTTGGAGTAAATACTTTAAAATTGTGCACCTCACTGCAGAAAATGTTATTTTTCTTTGTTCCTCAGTCCAAATTTCTGATTTAATATACATTACAAATGTGTGTGTATGCGATTATTATAAAGAGAATTTTCATATAAAGACATTGGTGGGGCAGATACTAGATTGTAGAGTTGGGTTACTTGGGAAGGAAAGGAAGATATGGAGAAAAAGACATGCGAAAAAGGAAAAGAAAAAAAAAAAAGACCATTAAAACAAAAAAAATTAACAAAGAGTATATACACTGTGCATTTGTATATTTATGCACTTATATGGAAGCATGTCTATGTATGCAAAAAAGAAAACTTTAAAATTTTATAGAAATGGGAAAATTGACCCAGATTTTAAATGTCCTGATATCAATTCTCTGTTAAGTGTAATTAGAAGATTTTAAAGGAAGATCTTCAAGGAAGATCTTCAAACTCAATATGATAGTATGCGTATCATGAAGTAATAAAAACAAAAATTCATTGGGAGTTCCCACTATAGCACACTGGGTTTAAGGATCCAGCATTGCTGCAACTGTGGTGTGGATTGAAGCTGTGGCTCATATTTAATCCCTCTCCAGGGAACTTCCATATGCCATGGTGCAGCAAACAAACAAACAAAAAAATTTCAATGACTTTGCACATTACATGTAAGTCACATCTTGACTTGCTCTGGCAGCTGAAGTGTGCTAAGAATCCCAAGTGCTTGATGAAGCCCTGAGCACTGGGTGTTGGATTTCATAGGGAGACTACTGGCTCATGTTAATTGAATTTACAATATTCACTCTGGTGTTATCCTGTCTGGAGCCTAAATTAAATGCATGGGTGATAATTCATTTATAGAAATTAGAAGCCAAGAAGAATATAGACACAAAGTTAGTCTCTGCTTTGCTAATGTTGAGCCCAACCACCTTCTACTTGACAAGTGTCTGTAGCACCATGCTATTTTTATTACTGGGCATTGGGAGATCTAAGGTCTAGTTCAGCTCCTGTTACTAAGTCACAGGGCAAATTTGGGTGGCCTTTCTAGGTTTACTTTCCTCATATATTCCGAGAGGAATTAGATGATTGCTGAGGTCACACTTCCTGTTCTCCATTAGTGACCCTTCAACTTGAGCATACATAAAACTCAGTTGAAGAGTTTGTTAAAATGCAGATTACTGGGCTCCACCTCCAGAGATTCTGATTCAGTAAATCCATGTGGGGTCCAGAACTACAACTGTAATAAACATCCAGTTGATGCTAATGATGCTAGTCCAGAGGGCTGATGAATCTAAGAATTGATGAGTGAAATATTTGCATTTCTGAATAAACATAGTGAATCATCAAGAGTAAAGTAGGCTCAGTACTGATGTTTTTAGGCTGAGGTAAATATCAGTTTGTGCACTTGTAGGACATGTAATTTCAAGGGTGGCAAAACTTACTTTTCAGCGTAATTATAGTAAGTATAAATTTTTCCCCATCACATGTGTTCCCTCTTCAGAGAATGTGCACTGTAAAGGTCCTAGTTCCCAGGAGACCACAGAAATGTAGAAAGTGCTGCTGGAAGAACTCTGAGATTTCCATCTCTGGAAGTAGTGACCTCGCTCCTGAGATGGCACCAGGTTGCAGTCTCCTGGCAGTCTCCATTACCCAGCTTTCCCAGCATGTGTTACTGAAAATCACAGGTGTCACTCTAATTCTGGGGCCATTTGGTCTCAAGGGGAAGTGTGAGCTAGGGCACTGGGGAATACTTACCAGCTTCTCTGTAGGTTAAAGCATTTAAGAGAGCACCCAGGAAATTCTCCACATAAAAGGATCACAGTTAGGGATGGATGATCCCAAGAGGAATTGCCACTAAAAATAAAATAGGTATGTGATGGGATGGGAGAGTTACGTAAAAATGAGGTCAGGATGGGGCCATCCAGTGTATTTTGGATATTGAAAATATGTGTTCATTAAGGCAAGATAAGTGTCATAGATGAATGGAGCACCACATTTTAGTGATTTAACTTTTCTGAATCCTACTTTTCATCGCTTTAAAATAGATGCTTTAAAAACAAAACAAAGCATAGATACCTTCAAATTCTTCAGAGTTCTTGTGAGATCAACTGAAATGTTGTTATTTGTAAATTGCCAAGTGTTATTATGCAAATTTTTACTCACAATGAGTTGCATAAGTTACTTTCTTGGCTTCTTAGATGACACTATCATAACATTCTTATTTGTTTAAAACTGAACATAAAATTGTCAGCCAGCCATTCTTTTCTTAAGTAACCATGATGAAATAATTGTTTTCTCATACTATTTTATTACTTTTCCACCTACATACAGGGTAAATCCCTAATGTAAAAAGATTAAAAAGAAACAATAATTAAAACATATTTATCTTTGTGTGAGTTCTTGACTTTTTGTAGTATCCACTGTACATTTAAATATTTAAAATTCAGAGTAGTTTCCCCCATGCTTCCAGATGCTGCCCCTGAAGTCATATCAGGCATTACAAAATGTAGTATAAATGCTTGTATGCTAGCCTCTGTTTTGGATTATATAGGTCATGGAATAATTGAGCATGGGTGCTCTAGCCTTTTATTCCCTGCTCACTCATCCCTCCTCACCCCATTCTACCCCTACCACAAATTATAAAGCCAAGTTCACATCTGTGTTTGGGTTGGTACTTCACTTCTTCTTCAAACCAATTCTGCTTCTCACATTAAAGGCTCCTTTTCTTTGTAATTTGACTGCCAGTCCACACCTCGAGTCCCTGACTATAGCTTATCCCATGTAATGTGTGTTGACAATCACAGTTGACAATAGCCAGCCTCTGAGTGCAAGGACACAGCATATGGCATCTCATCCTGCAGGGTGCCCAAGGGTAGGGTTTTCCCTGTAACAAACTCTCCAACTTGGCAAAATGATAATTATTGTCTCTACAGTATAATCAGATAGAAGCACCGGACAAATGAGCAGCATTGAGTTTTCATCTTTTCTACTATTTAACACTTCGAGGAAATAAGTCTTCCAAAATGAAAGGCATTTTTACACACTGTACTTGCAAGTCACTATTTTCATTTAACATTTAAGTTGTATGTGTGTGTGGGGGGGGAGCCACCTTTATCCTTTAAAGTTTGCTGCAATGTAACTATTCCAGAAGCACATGAACTGTCTTACCTTTGATCGTGTTGATAATCCAAAGACCCTTTCTATTTGGGGTTACTATGGTTACGGCTGCACGGGTGATGTGCAAGCTACACTGCTGTTTTGATAAAAATAGGTATTAACTACCAGCCATAGTGCTTCTCATTTCACAGTAGTTCTTGCAGAAGAACAGCATATTAAAAAAAAAAAAAAGGAGGAAAATAAAGGAAAAAAAGCCTTTCCAAAGAAGCACAAGTGAATAGCTGCATAAATAATGGTGATTGGTCATGTGTATAAAAATATTTTTAATTAAATTCTTTTTAATTAAACAGGGCATTTTGCTGAATCCTTCTTTGTTATTTGCACCAAGCTTAGCTTTGAGGAAGATGGCTGATTAATACACCCAAGAACCTATAATTAAAAGCAGAACTGTTATTTTTGGAGAAAAGCCTCACCAGTAAGGGTGACTTAATTGGGCTGTCTCTCATATTTTTTCATTTGTCATTGAACTCTCTGTTTAGAATTTTGATTTTTTTAATATGGGAGAAATGATTATTAGCATTGTCATAATCAGAAGAGTTTTCATTATTTAGGGGTTTTTTTTTTCAGTCCCTTTGATTGCACACTCTCTTCACTGTTGTTTTTCGATATCTAATTGTGGTCTTCACTCATTTCTTTTGGTTGTATTATATCTTCTTTTTACAGTCATATATATTCTTTTTCTCCTCTGGTCCTCTTTGCTTCTGTATTTCACAGCTTTAGAATACACCAAGTTTGTGATTTCTCATCACCGGTGTTACCAGCATTCTACACAGGAATTCAAGAGAAAACTGAATAACTTTTCATCGGAACACCAAAAAAAAAAAAAAAAAGATGTAATTTACAAAGCAGTTCTTTCAGCACGAGGGCTGGCTTTGAAAACAAAGACAACATTCATTTAATATCTTACTAAGCAGCATAGGAAGAGTTTGAGATGGTTTTATGCCCATGTTTTGAAAAAAGAAAAAAAAAGCTCACATACAGCATAAGGTTCATGTCCCTAAATCATTTGACTGGTCATCTGTAGAGAAACTTAGGTGATTCTATTTTACTATCTAATACTTGGTAGAGAAGTATTGTATTAGTATTGCTATGGAAAAAGGGAAGCAGTGATGGATCATTCAGGGTCTTTTCAAATGCTTTCATTGAATTCTAGGGGGAAAAAAATGACACCTCTGAGGAAGTCAGAGGATCTTAGACCAGCATACTTCCTATTGAAGGCAGTGAGCTTCTAGAGACTGCAAACAGACCAGCCAATTTCAGCATACAGTCTGTGCTTCAAACCTGCACATAGTGTCATTTAATAGTACTTGGCTGTGTTTTCTGTGTCTGTCCAATTCCACGTTAGCACACTGAGATAGCATCAATTGAAAAGCCTCTACATAAACTCAGGTCTATAAAACACCACTGTCTAAATCCAGATTCTATTCTTGAGTAAATTTACCCAGAAATAAAAACAACAGTTTGAATTTATATTATGTTTCTCTTTCAAAGAACTCAAATAGCTTTCACACACAGTATTTCAGTTACTTTCACATAGTTTTCCTGGGTAGAGAGGATCCATTTCTTAGGTGAAATAACTGAGGCGCAGAGAAATGTTGGGGTTTTCTTAAGATTTTATAATTGATGAAATATTGACACAAAACCAGGACTTCTATTTTCTTAGATGAGTAGACTGTTTTTGTAAGACGCTAACATCTGTGTGATCAAAATATGTTATTGACTTCAGCTAACTTGCAGCCAACTCTAAAATCAGTAATGTCCTTATTCTACCCATCAAAGCAACTGTGCACTTGAGTCAATATTTAGAACCCAAAGCCACCAACTGGTAGCAAATGAAAAACTCTGTCTGAATTTTTCTACCTGGAGAGTGTGTCATTTAGTGATAACAACCATTAACTAAGTGTACACATATATCATCTAATTTGATCATCACCACAGCCAGTCAGTTGTCTGCATTCTAAGAAATTTAAGATTCTAAATACTTAAGTGGATTATTTAAGTCTATAAGGCTCATAAGTGGCAGAGATGGGAGACAAAGCATGTCCAGTATTCTTTGTCTTATACCACTGGTATTTCTCAAAATAGAACAGTGACGTGCCAATCAGGCTTAGCAAAAAATGAAACCCAATATCAAGTTATCACTTTATAATTGATTTCATTTAGCAAACATTTATTCAGCACCGGCTATGCACTAGCAATATCCGGGTGACTGGGGAAGAGGGTGAAAAGCAAAACACAGATCCTGCCCTCAAGATACTCCAGGCTAAAGGGAGATGTTAATACAACAACTGGCAATAAGTTTATAAGATAAGACAGAGATAGTCAGATAGCTATATAAGCCCAGAGGAAGGGCCCCATGAACTCTAGTAGAGACAGGGTTCTGGGAAGGCTTAAAGCCTCCTTCACTTAAAGACATTATTTTGCCTGATTGAAGAAGATATGTGAGTTGGAGGAACCACAAGCGCCTTTCTCTCCTATAATAGATGGCCTTCAGAGTAGTGTTTTTAAAATTCCCATCCAGGCCACAGATGATGTGACCTATCCAACATTAGCAGGATCCCCTGGGCTTAGACTCCCTTTGGGAGTGTCCTGTCTTGATAATCCCAGGGGTCAGGGTCCAATCAAGGGCACATACACTTGTTATTATGGCAGCTCTCTCCTCACTTATGCAGAAAAGAGCCATGCTCATGATCATTTGTCCCTGACACTATTCTGCCCCTGTTGCTCTGCAAACCCTGCTTCCTATCTTGCACCCAGACTCCATCAGCGTAATTAGGAAAATATACACTCCCCACAACTGGAGTCTACAGTTTGGAGTCTAATTTTGAGAGCCATAGAATTTTAGCTTTGGAAAGACCTTAAAGACAACCTCATTTTTGGATAGGATCTTGAGACTCAGAAAAAGAAAGTAAATGTACACTGAATAGAAATAGGTGTTCTTTCCAAATGCAGAAATTCACGGGGTAATTTGTAGGAAAGGGGAGGAGGCAGAGAAGAGTTTTCATCACTCCTCTGCTTGATAATATCTATTTATCTCTTTTGAAGGCATTTTTGAGTGTCAAAGGGGAGACACACAAGTGGAAAGTGTCATTTCACGTTATAACGGACAAACCCTCTGATGGTTTTAATGACAATAATTGCATTAATAGTTACCACCATTAATTGAATGACAATATGCCGGACACTTCACATAAATTATTCTACTTAATCATTCTCCAAAAAACTACATGAAGATGAATATTTTTTTGTCCTTTTGCCAATGAAGCTTACTGAAAGCTTAGTGAGGTTAAGTAACTGGCTCAAGATCACCAAGTTTATTTGCATTGCAGCTGGGGTCTGAACACAGGCTGTTTTGACATCAGAGTCAAGTTCCCAACTATTATCGTTACTTCAGGGCAGAGTTGTGAATAGCAAGGTCTTGGCACAAAGGCCTTGCTTCAGAAATCAGAGGCCCTGTTATAGAAAGTCAGATCCATAGAACAGAATTAGAGAAGATAATGGATGACAACCAACTATATAAATGCCTCAGGATATTGAAAGTGGATAAAGCAGGACTCCAGGTGTTCTGAGGATGGGATTTCAAGAGCACGCTGAAAAACAATTTGAAACAATTCAGCAGCTCTGTGGACAGCTGGGAAACAGCTGTGGCTGACAGACCTCTCTGGCTAGCTGCTTTGGGGAACAGAATAACTCTCTTTAAATGAAAGCAGTTCTTTCTCAGCAGTGCTCAAAGACAGACCTGCAAGACAGAAGTTCTGAAAGTCAATGTCCAGCCCACGTTTTCCATTTATGTGTTAAAGAAGACACTGCATATTGTGGTGAATTGGATTTGGAAATTTCTTAGAGAGTGTTTTCTTGGACAGGAGGCTGTCTTGCTCCCTTTAGGGCTCAGCTTGCCTGACTGAGGTCAAAACTATGGGCAGGGAGGCAACTAGTGAGTCATACTGAGGGCGGCACTTACTCTGGAAGTCATATATAAGTGCAGAGTCGGCACTTGCACAACCTGAAAGTGGGCATCTTCTGAAGGGTGAGATGTCTAGGGAGCCAGGAGAGCAAGTAACAGCCCAGGTTGAGTCACCTTGCTCTACAAAGCCTCTCAGAGGTCCCTGGGATTAGGATTCCTTGAAAAGTGGTTTCCCTTCTTCTAGAATGCAGCTGGGAAAAGACAGGGACTGACCCTTGACCTGAGAACTACAGGTAAAAAAATATTATGTTGTTCAAGATATTATTTTGAACTAAAATGGAGATAGCCTTTATAACAAGTGCTGTCAGGTCAGTGAGTAGGCAAAGAAGTCACTGATCACAATGGGAGAACACAAGAGAGTCAGGAGCTGGTCTGATCATCAAGGAGTTAGCCACACTGCACATGACCTTCAAGTTTCATTCATTCGTTCACTCATTCAGCCAACAGGATTAATGGCCTGCTGCTTGCCAGAAACTATCAAAGACATCATTTGAATACATAAATGAACAACCAGTACCAGTGATGATCAACTTTTTATCCAAGAGGACCAACTCAAAGAAAAGTTAAAGTGCTTGCAGGTCGTTTCTTGGGAATTTTTTTTAATAATACTGCTTTCACATAACAAAAAGCATTTATCTGCAACTGAACTTCTGCATTCTTATATTATTTTCCAGTCCAGAGGGGATTACTGTATAAGGCTAAAATTTCAGATATGACAAAGCTAGTTCATACTGCAGTATCTGATACAATAATAGCACCTCTAGAACTGACTTCTTTTTTCTTTCCTTGGCTCACCTTGTAAACTACTGAACTGCAAAGTGTGGTTTGTCTCTTGATATTATAGCCTATAATGCCAGAGATCTTTTTTCCCATTGTAAATAAGATGAATCACATTTTTTTAACACAAAAAGTTTCTGGGTAGGTGATGATGTCATTCCTTGCTATTGGTAATTGAAGAGCAAAAGCAGCAGACTGAAAAAGTATGGTAGGGGATAGGGAAGCTCTAGCACATCCATGCCCAGTGTCAGGGACACAGTGCCAGTGCTTAGTAAGTATTTGATCCGGTAGTAGAACACCAGGTGGAGCTGCCTTGGCAATGGCTAGTTATGGGAGTCTTGCTGAGGGAGAGGAAGGAATGAGCTGGAGGCTGAGATCACTGAGTGTGGATAAGATGTCTCAGGGGGAGTTGGTAGAGTGAGAAAGAACTGAGGAAGAGTTCCTGGCAAGCCTCTGTATCAAAGGGGTGGGTTTACAAAAGGGAAAGAGGAAGAGAGGCTAGAGGTGTTGAAGGGAAACTAAGAGATGCTAGTCTCACCAACACAAAGGAGGAGAGCACTTGGAGAGACAAGAAGGGTCCGCAGTGTTATGTCACGAGAGGACTCGACAGTCTGGAAGCCCAGGATTGGAGTTCTGAGAAGGGAGGAGGAGAGACTGCCACATATGGCATCCTGGGCCATGGGAAGAGACTCTGCAATCTATGTTTTATCTCCTTATTAAGTTCTGGCAATTTTTAAAATGGCTTTTTGTCCTCTTTTATTCTAAAAATAGGGCACACTTATTGTAAAAAATTTATAATGTACAAAAAAATTTCAAAGAAGAAAAATAAAAATGGCCATGGCTTGCTTTTATCATGAGAGCTGCTTTATGACTTTTGGCTTGTTCTCCTTAGACTTGGCTTGCCTCTGTCATTCCTACTTTCAGCACCAATTCTTAGTAGTGATTGTGTTCAACAGCATAGATCAGATAAAATAAACACTGGAGAATAAAGTGATTTGATGAGCTATAAAATAATGTATTCTGAGTGATCTGTTGTGTGTGATGATTGCATCAAGGGTGACCCACATGGATAATTAATCAGAACAGAGGATCCCATAGACACAAAGATTTGCAAAGCCTTCTCATGAGTCCAGGTTTTTCCTTGATGAGCATGAACTAAAAAATGGATCTGTCAAAGTAACTTCTACCTGTGGTAGGTTAGAGGTAGGGAGAGATGAAGGGCCATTCTAGCCTCATCCTCACTCAGTGACTCATATATTGAAACATCAAATGCCTGGGAGTTTTGCTTCCCCACCAGTTTGATAGCTCCTTTAGTGAGATGGGAGTAGAGTGTATTCATTTGCTAGGGCTGCTGTAACAAATTACAAGAAATGTTTCTGCTTAAGTCAACATGAATTTATTATTTTACAGTTCTATAGGTAAGTAGGCCAGTTAGCTCAACTGGGTTCTGTACTCCAGATCTCACAAGGACAAAATCAAGGTGTTGACAAGCTGGGCTCTTGTTGGGAAGCTCTGGGAAAAATCTGCTTCCAGGCTCATTCCGTTTGTTGTCAGAATCCACTTCCTTACAGTTATAGGACTGAGGTCCCTGTTTCCTTGCTCATTGAAAGCTGGAAATACCTTGGCTTCTAGAAGTCTCTCTCTAGCCTTGCAAATGAGCTTCTTCATCTCAGAGTTAGTAGTCTTCCTGACTTCCCTTTTTTTAGTCTCTCTTTGTCTTTTCAGCTGGATCTCTGACTCCAGGAAAAGAAATTTTTCTACTTTTAAGTGTGATTAGGTTGGACCCAACCAAATAATCCAACATAATCTGCCAATTTTAAGAGAACCTTAACTACATCTGCAAGTCGTAAGGTTACATATGTACAGGTTCCAGAGGTAAATTCATGGACATCTTTGGGGGGGGGATGGTGGGGAAGCATTATTCAGCGTACCACACAGAGTGATGACAGAAATGATTGGATTTATGATATGATAGTTCTCCTCCCATTTTCCCCCCCTCCCAGTGTAGACTCTTCTTGATATTACTCTAGTTCACCCTTAGCAGCTTTGCTAATCAAAAGCAGGAATATGCACCCTCTACTTTGAAACCTTTCCGTAATGTCCCTCAGGGTCTTGATCCACAGGTTTAAGACATCTGCTTATTTCATACCTTTTTGTAGCAAGAGAATTTAGCTGTGGAACCCATTTATATTACGTGTTCCACAAACATAACTAACACTGGCATCTCTATTCTTACAATTGTTGCATTTGGTGGGTCACAGTGATATTTTTACCTTCCATTGCTGACCCATCCAAAATTTGTCTGTTTTATGGCTCCACGGAGCTCTTCTGTGAATTCGCTACATGATTTGTAGGCAAACCCTTGCCTACCATGTTCATTTTTAAAGTGGCAAAACGCTTAAGTCATAATCCTGATTGGAGAATGCTTGTACGACAGGGTGAGTCATCTTCACTCAGATATTGAACATGCTGCAAAGATTCCCCATTAAACTACAACATGGCTCATTAAACCCCATTGGTGAGAAAATTGGGACTTTGTTAAATGTTTATGTTCTGTGCTAATGTTAAATTTAGAATATTTCTGTTGTAGATACCTTGGGGAAATTTTTTAAAACTCTAGCTAAAGTGCCAACAGATTCCAGCCCATAAATTCCCAAATATGGGGTCTGGAAAACATCTCCCCTCAACTCCCATATTTATTTTCAGGCTTCTCCCTTTCTAATCTTTTTTTTTTTAATTTTTTTGTCTTTTTTTTTTTTTTTTTTAAGGGCCGCACCCACAGCATATGGAGGTTCTCAGGCTATGGGTCCAATTGGAGCTGTATCTGCCAGCCACAGCCACAGCAAAACCAGATCTGAGCCTCATCTGCAAGCTACACCACCCTCATGGCAACGCCAGATCCTTAACCCAATGAGCGAGGCCAGGGATCGAACCTGCGTCCTCATGAATGATAGTCAGATTTGTTTCCACTGAGCCACGATAAGAACTCCATTTTTTTTAAAGTTTTTAAAAGGCAAAACAAGTTGGATAATTTAAATCAAATCTTAAATCATAAAAAAAATCAAATTTTTAATAATCACTGTGAATATTATTTTCAGTTTAAAAACAAAAATTGTAGGAAAATCTGCTGTGTCTTATTTGGAAATTGTGCTTTAAGGACACATACAGATTAAAAGTAAAAAGGGAAATAACAATAAAAAAAAGAAACAATATGCCAAACAATACTAACAAAAATTTTAAAAAACAAGATAAACATTAAGGCAAAAAGTACAAAGAATATAGTTACTACAGAATGTAGAAGAGTTTGATCAAAAAGAGAGAAGAATTACTAATTATAAAGCAATTAGAGCAGTGCCCAGCAAATACTTATGCATAAATAATATTTTAGTAAATAAATATTTCATTCACTTCTATTTTT
Organism: Phacochoerus africanus; assembly: GCF_016906955.1. Lineage (NCBI taxonomy): Eukaryota > Metazoa > Chordata > Mammalia > Artiodactyla > Suidae > Phacochoerus > Phacochoerus africanus. The sequence goes on along the minus strand of NC_062544.1, from coordinate 164,591,219 downwards.
TATTACCTCCTTTTTGTATACTTTTGGAATTATTATTATCCTCTTTCTAAATGTTTAGGTTATGCTTCTCTTCTATTTTCTCTTCTATTATGATGATCAGATGCTATACATATTCCACAAATTACCACTTTTGCTACATTCTGTAAACCTTGCTATATGGTGGTATTATTATTATTATTATTATCATTATTATTATTTAGTTCTAGGTGGTTTTGAACTATCCACTATGATCTTTTATATTATCTCTAAGTTATTCAGAAGTACTTTTTTTTTCATATACAGCAATTCCTTATTTATCTTTTGGTTATTAATCTAACTTTCAGTCAATAACATAGTTTGTTCATCTTTAGTATGTAATCAGTTTTTGGAAATATGCCATATGTGTCTGGGAAAAAATATATTTTTAAGTTGTCCAATGCATATTTTCATTAAATTGTGTTCACATCTTCTATGTCTTTGGTGATCATTTGTCAATGATTGAGAAAGCTGCTTAGAAGTTAATTACTATGGTTTTAAAAGCTTTACATTTCTCTTTGCAATTCTGTATATGTTTGTTTTATACATTGTGAGGCTAATTGTTAGGTATATAAATATCTAGAACATAACATCTTTTTTTAAAAATTAATTAATTAATTAATTAATTTACCTTTTTGTCTTTTCCAGGGCTGTACCCGAGGCATATGGAGGTTCTCAGGCTAGGGTAGCTGCCAGCCTACACCACAGGCACAGCAACGTGGGATGGAACATAATATCTTTTTGATCCCTTTCTAATCTTTATACATTTTTTTTCCCCCACTGTACAGCATGGGGATCAAGTTATTCTTACATGTATACATTTTTCCCCCACCCATTTTTCTGTTGCAATATGAGTATCTAGACATAGTTCTCAATGCTGCTAATCTTTATACATCTTATTTCTTTTTCGTTTGCTTTCTTTTTGCTGTTCTCACGGTGTGCAGAAGTTCCTGGGCCAGAGATCAAACCTGTGCCACAGCAGTGACCTAAGCCATTGCAGTGACAGCACTGGATCTTTAGCCCACTGTGCTACAAGGGAACCCTTATTTTTCTTTTCTTAATGCTAGACCTCATGATCTTCTGATTACCTTTTTATATTCTCAGTTACTGCTAAGGACTGTACTTCTGGTTTTAAAGCAGAAGAGGAAGTAGATTATTCTGGAACACCATTCAGCCATGTTTGAAGTCAAGGAAAAAGATGTGTAATTGTCAAGTGTTTTTATTCTGTAACCATATAATTGAAGAAATAATTTCTGCCACCAATCACTTACATTCCAAAAAGGATTTAAACAGACAGAAATGCTAATGACAGAAATATGATTCCAGAAATTTGCTGGTTGAATTAATGCGAAAAGAATAATTTTACTCACATAAGAGTTATTAGAAATCCTCTACATGTGTGCCAACAGAATCAGCTGGTTATTGTGTGGCAAAAGATATTAAGATATAGGGAGGCTTTCTCAACAGGAATCCAACAAGGGAATTAAGTTCTACAGAAAATGATTTAAGGAACTATTTTCTCATCTGTCTCAAAGATGAGGCTTATCTACTATCATTCTGGCTGCCTAGGATGTAAATTAATTCACAAACTTTGAATAAATTAATATACATTTGTTGTAAAGGCATACAACAAATGCCTTGGGGCAATGGTTTTCAAGCTTTTTGGTGTCATAGTTCCTTTATAATTATTCCAAATTTGGAAAAACCTTAAGGAGTTTTTTTGTTTATGAGTGTTATATTTATCAATACTTATCATGTTAGAACTTAACTTTTTAACATGTTTTCATTGAGCTATTTAAAATAATCATCATAAACCATTCACATATTAAATGACACACTTTTACAAAAAACAAATTTATTTCCAAAACAAAAAAAAAATTATCGAGAAGAGTGACATCTTTGCAAATGTTCTTAATCTGTGGTATAGTAGCAGACAGCTGATCCTCACATCTGCTTCTGTGTTCAAGTGCTCTAGCACATACCATATAGCCTCTGGAAAATTCCACTGTGCACAGATGAAATCATAAGAATGAAAAATGCAAGTAACATTGTCATATCTTTCTGAAAATGATTTTGACTTTGGGCATCTCCCTGGAGAGGTCTCAGGAACTCCCGGGGCCCTTGGACCATGCTTTGAAACCATTGCCATGGGGCACTAGGTGTTGTTTCTCCCAAGGACCCTGGTGAAGAGGGCTGCAATAGTGTGCTTGCATATAGCATTTTCTCCACTACTAACTCTGTACCAAAATGACACCTAATCCTGATGGCCAAAATAAAATTGCAATGTTTAGGGCTAAATCATTCATGATGGTTTATATAACTTATAATTTAGAATGCCACAACAAAGTAATATCCAGTGGTTAGCTTTCTAGATTTGGCATTGTTTTCTTTGACCTATTTCAGAAGGGTTAATTTTTCTAGTTGTATTTCTAGGATATGATTGGCAAAGCTTGACTGGCAAAACCAATACACGTACTGCTTCTGCTGCCAAGTCTTCACTGAGAAGGTATAGGCTCAAAATAATTCAAGTATTCCAGCTTGTACTAGGATACCACAACTATTTTGGAAGGTTTTCCTTGAAATCTCACTCTGCACAATATTTCAGAGAAGTAGAACAAGTTACTGGAGAGTTTCTTATACAGGAATTACTAGAAAAAAAAATCCCAATTTTTCCCCAATAATCATTCTTAGAAATGGAAAAATGCTATCTTGTTTATGAGAATCCCCGAGTTCTCCAACTGTCAGACCTGACACGATTCAGCTTCACAAGCCAGGGACATTTTTGATTCTCCCTGTGTCGGGGACAAGTGTCATACATACTGATTTGCACAGAAAACCACAGAGAGCATTCTCCAGGAAGAGCCAGCATTTTTACAAGACTGAGTGGCAACTTAGAGCAACAGGGGTAGGAACTATTGTGTGGTGTTGTCCATAGACCTAGGCAGATCTTGTGCCAGGTTGCCGAGAGCTACTGCATTAAAATATCATTTGAAATTTAAATTCATTGTAAAACACCAAGAAAATATGAGTCAGAGAGCTTCTAATGGAGATTCTAGTGAAGGGACTGTCACTAAATCACCCTGAAGACTTAGCTGTGACTGAAAGACTGAAAGAGCATTAGGAAAATGGTCAGTTTAACAGCTAGCAGTAAACAAAAAAAAAAAAAAAAAAAAAAAAAAAAAGGCAAAGCATTATTTAGGAGTCAACACATTGAGATACTGATGGGATCAGGCAGTTATCTGAATTTTTATCTCCAGGTATGGTTTTTCCATCTGAAATGAGAAAATATTAGTTTTCGATGCTATAATGAGGTTCCTTTCTTTTTCCTCTGTCTTCACCTTCTCTTTCTGCTTATTCTGCCCAACCTGTAAATAGTAGAAATCAAGGAGAAAGCCTCACTTGGTTCTAAACTCCATAGGTTTTCCTCTATCACCAGCTTCTCAGAAGTGCCATCCACACCACTGCCTCATTCATTCCCCCCACAACCCCTTGCTGTTTGACTGCTGCAACTATTTTCTCAGATATCTCCAGTGATTCAATGGCATTTCTTAGCCATCCATCACTTTACCTGGGGGTAGTTGTGTGTGTGTGTGTGTGTGTGTGTGTGTGTGTATTTGAGGATAAGGTTATATGCACTTATATTCCTTACTACCAGTTTGGGAGACAAATTGGATTTTTCTCCAGCTAAAAAGTCAGATTGGAAGGGGCTGTGTGGGGAAGCAACCCCAAGCCCCAGGCGGAGCATTAGAATCTGCCACTAAGCAATGAGTATAGCTAAAATATGACAAAGTCAAAAATGACTAATTCCCCTGATAAAATCATAGGCTTAAGAAATTGGTTTGGGGAGTTTCCACTGTAGCTCAGTGGAAACAAATCTGACTAGTATCCTGAGAATGCAGGTTTGATCCCTGGCCTCACTCAGTGGGTTAAGGATCCAGCGTTGCTGTGAGCTGTGGTTGCAGATGCAGTTCCTATCTGGCTTTGCTGTGACTGTGGTGTAGACCAGCAGCTGTAGCTCCAAATAGACCCTATCCCTGGGAACCTCCATGTGCCGTGGGTGTGGCCCTAAAAAGAAAAGAAAGAAACTGGTTTGTGTCTTCTCCCCTTCCTATCTACACGAGGTCTGGAATGTTCTCTTCATACTGTCTAACTAGGCATTGCTTTTCAGCCCAGCCTCCAGCCTGGGTTTTCCTTAAAACCCAGCAAGGTGCAAGCAGAGACGTGTGAGCATGTACACAGCTGTTCTAAGAAATTCTCTGCTGGGAGAGGGCCACAGAGAGTCTTGGACATTGTATGTGAGATTGAGCCCTGCCAGCAAGCTAATTAAATGAAGGTTTTTTTTTTTTTTAAGCTCTAAGCTTAGCAGTGAGTGGGTGGCTAATTTCCTGACTCACCTATTCAAGTCATTTGTGGTCCCAGCAAATACTCCCTCTTGTAGGACACACTGCCTGGCCTTATTTGGAAGCTGTTCCATTTCTTCACAGGGTAGATAGGAATGCACAAAGTAATAGCTTTCTCTCTTTGTGTGGGATAGCATTTATGAAGTAGAGTTCAGTTCTTTGTGTAAAAGGAATTATGGGAATGTCAGAGCAGTTTGGAACAGCACTGGATATTCAATTAAAAGTCTTTCCCTCCAGAGGCTCAAAGCTCACACTGGAGACACAGAGTCCATCCCAGCACAGGGTGAACTTAGCAACTGGGGAAGTGGGGAAAGAAGCCCAGAGACTTACCTCCCTATTCATGGCCTAGGAAACCTGTCTGGGATTACAGACAAGCTGCAAGTCATCTTCAAATCTTGGAAATGCAAATAAACATCTGCAGAGACTAAAGTCAATATGCAATAGAGCTTCCATGATAGAATTTTCTAATTTAAGAATAACTTTACTTTTATTACACAAGATCCTAGCAAAAGAAAAATGTTGTTAGTTGAAATCCCCAATCGAAGCCTCTTTGTTTTGATTAGATGCAGGGTCTTGACTCTATTCAAGCAAGAACAAGAGGTTACTGAGCAGAGGTAATTATTGGCCTCCTCCCACTACCACCTGCAAAGGCTGTGGATGGTGGCAAATGTAAACAGCTACACACAGGTAGAGAATACATCTCTGCCATTCCACCTATCATGATTAAGGATCTGTTTAGTTAAAATAATGAAATTGACTCTATGCCTAGCAAAATGGGACATGGCTAAATGTCATGCCAATTCATGACTTTTGTATCTGTTGTCTCTTTACCCCAAAGCTAGTTGAGTTCAATACTCCTTTCCCTAGGATAATTTTTAGTAAGTAAAAAAAAAAATTTAGTAAGTAAAAATCTATTCATGACGGATATAGTCTTCAGCCTATTTGTTCATGCTTGAGGTCAGGTTTGGCAAATATACCACATGTGTATTTCATGCTTCTTTTTCTCCGCTTCCACCTTAGCTGTAAGTGTGTTCTTCAAGGATCTTTCATGATCTCTCTTCTCTTTCTATGTACTTTTCCCAGGCAATCTAAGCCACTCTTGGGGCTTTATGTTCCTCTGCATGCTTCTAACCAATAAATTCTTTCTTCTGCTTTAACTCTATATAGTTTCAGCCTTTTGCTTCCAGTTTTCTTATTAAACTTTTCACTTGAAATTCCACCTGGCTCTTTAAGTCGACATGTCAAAAAACAAACTTACAAAATCCCCCCATCTGCAAACTAGTTTCTCTTATGCAGCGCATCTACCAACTGCCCAAAATTAAAACCCAGGTCATTTTTTGCTGTCTCCCAAGCACCAAGGCCCAACAATTTTCCATCCCAAATATCTTGTGGGTATTATCACCTCTGCTCTATCCTCACTGCCATTATCTTTTATTCATTCACTCACTAAAGGCTTACCAAATTCTAGTGCCATACTAAGGGTGAGTGACACACAAGGAAGATGAAAACCAGCAAATAAGTACAAAGCACTGTGGTCACTGACCTATCAGAACACAAGGTAGTGGATGTTTAGAGCAGAGCAGGATGTACAAGAGTCTAGGAGCCTGAGTCTAGGACTTTTCCTGTCGTGGGACAACTCATCTCTTGCCAAAACATTTGGGGAAGGCTCCAGCCACATGTCCATTCCACCCTCTGCCCTGCTGCCTGCACTTTATTTCCAGAGTTTAAATAAGACTGCATCACTGTCTGACTAAAACCCTTCTATTACAGCAGGACAAGTGCCAAACTTCTTTTTTATGTATAACTGAATGACTTTACTGTACACCTGAAATTAACGCAACCTATGTTTATACAAAACCCTAAACAGAAATGTTTATAGCAGCATTATCCATCATAGCCAAAATGTGAAAAGTACCCAAATGCACATCAATTGACAAATGGATAAACTAACTGTAGTATACCCATATAATGGAATATCATCCAATCACAAAAAGGATTGAAGTATTGATATATGCTACAACATGAATGAATCTTGAAATCATTACGCTAAGTGAAGAAGTCATACACAGAAGGTCATATACTGTATGATTTAATTTATATTAAACATTCAAATATGCAAATTCATAGAGACAGAAAGTAGATTAGTGTTTGTCAGGGGCTGGAGGAGGTAGAAATGGGGAGTGACTGCTTGATGGGTACAAGGTTTCTTTTTGGGTTCTGGAAAATGTTCTGGAAATAGATAGTGGTGATAGTTGCATAACTTTGTAAATATACAAACTTTTTGACCCTACTTCCAAAACATTCCAACTTGGCTTTTTCTCCCCCCAGCACTCTTTTTACAACAGTTACTAAACTCTCAGTTCATGAAATAGGAAAGGAAAGAACAGAAATGAAAATGCCCACTCTGCCTCAAAAATTTACCATGAGTATCATTTTCAACCTCCCTCTTTTCCCCTTTGGCAATCAACTCAATGGATCATTATCCTAATGACTGCTGTTCACACTTTGCATGACTGTTTCAAATATCAAGATACTGAATAGTTTTGATGAACACAGTTCATCAGTGTGTGATTATTTACTGCCCTGGTGCACTCCCAGAGGCTTCATACAAGTATGTGGTATATAGTAACCATGCAGCAGACTGCCAAAAATGAATCCTTAGGAATACTGAGTCCATCTTTATACATGACTGTGACTTTAAAAGAATGTGAGCCAGGTGCCAACCACCTCTCCTTTCACAGGAGTAAGCCACTGCAATGGCATTCGTTTATTCATTCATTCACTTAGTCATTCACACATCAAACACTTATTGAGCATTTGCCAAGAGCTCACAGTCTCTTCTGGGATTTGATCTAAATTCTGAAATCAAAAAGAAGTGAGCCAGGTCTCTGCTAAGGGATCAGAGGGTTGGGGGGGGAGCATTTAAAAGGGTTTTAAAAATTAAATAAAGTGGTTTTTTTGTAGAAAGAAGCTTGTGTGTGTGTGTGTGTGTGTGTGTTTGCATATTTAAGGAAGGAGGGGCATAGTAGGACTTAGATGGGAAAGAAATAGCTGCCCTGGTAAAGTGAACCAAACTGCAAAGGTAATTTAAAAAATGACATTATGTGCTTGAGAAATTATGACAAATTCAGTGTGGCTTGAGGGAGACAGCAAAGTGTGAGCAGGGGATACATACAAAGATGCTTGAAGGTAAATGGTTTGTGGATTATGGAAGACTTGTACCAAGGAGCTCAAACTTTCTGGGGAGCCCAGAGAAATCTCTAAACAGGGGAGTGATCAATCAGATTGTTTTGATTAAAGGTTTTATGTGTGTATAGTGATAGATTTGAGAAGATGAGCAGTTAATGAGTGCTTTATAGAGATGACCACAACCAAGGACAAGTCCATAGCTATGTCCCAGCTAACTCTGCATATTTGTGTTTTTCTTCCCTAGTGACAGTGTTGGCCATCTTCCATGAACTGCATGTTGACCCCGACCTATACACACTCTTGTTTGGGGAGAGTGTGTTGAATGACGCAGTTGCCATAGTCCTCACATAGTAAGTACCAGAGCTTTACCTGTGCTTCTTGACCATGTGAAATATGCTTCTACTTGGTGATAATTCCTAATGGCTTTAATAGTATCTTTTCTCTATGTCATGGACATATAGGCAGTTTCTAGCTTTTAAGGAACTATTGCTACAGAAAATCTCCAATAATGGGTACAATTCATTAGGCACCTAATTTCTAATACTATTAATAAGTTTTGCGTTTCCAGGCTATTACAAGATACCATGCAGAGGGTAACTTTTTTTTTCTTGGTGCGTATATTTAGCTGATTCACCTAGGGTTCCTAAAAGCATGTAAATAAGCTTTCTGCATTTCAAATCAATATTATTTAGATTTTTTTTCCTTAAGTTGTTTTCCAGATAATAGACTCAGAAACCATTGTTTTTATAAGTTTGGCAAATTGGAGTTAGAAATTGCATCAGAATATCCTTTATCAGTGCAAATGTAATGTGTTATAGGGAACACCCACATTTTAAAATCATCACGTGACAAGTAAAACTGATGGAGCTTCAGCTAAGAGCTAATGTAATGTTCCCTTCATCCTGGAGGAATTTTGTTTTCGAGATGAGAACCAGTGCTCTTTCTTCACCTACCCTTTAGACACTCACTGTTTATATTTAATAAATGCCACTTTGGTGGCTTTCACTGTGTCAGAGGTCTCTTCTTTGCTTTAGATTAAGACCAACATTTTGGGCAACTGTCACATACCCCCAAGGAAGGTAGCTCTACCATAATTAAATGTGACAACAAGATTCAATCCAGGGTGTTAATTACTTCAAATCCATTTGAAAATGTATTGTGAAGTACAAAAGGATTTTTAAAAGTCAGAACTTACAGAGGGGAGTAGGAAACAACAGAACACCACTATTCTTCTGTTCTGCCAGCTGACATTTCTTAAGGCTGCTACCCCAGAGTTACCACTGAATTCAGCAACTTTCAAGAAAGAGTCTCTGAATAAATTTATATTTCACCTGGCTACTGAGAAGGGCCTTTCCTGCGTTAAAGGAAAATATCAGTGAGTGCAAAATAAGAGCAAAAGCCATAGCAGATTCACAAATGCTAAAGGATGCTTTTAAAGAAACATCAAGAACAATTAACTGGAACATCAGGAATCTCTGTCCAAGAAATACTAATATTAAAGGAACATTTGGAGTAAAAATTTTTAGAAATCTGCTGAGTCCCTCATTTTCACTTCCTTAGCTGCCAAGTTTTAAAAAGCCAGGCAAAGCAAAACCACTAAAGCACAAACGAGCTTGGGAAAAAATCATGCAGCTACAACCAAGGAAAGGTTTGGCCTTTCCACTTCAGTACCACCACTCACAGTAGTTTTGCCTTAAAAATGCAGACTCCAAGGATGAATGTTGATGCTGTTGAGCACAAGCCTGAGATGGGATACATTTGAAACAGTCCATTTAATATTTCCTCAGGTCAATAAGTGGTTATCACTGGCAGTGTCTTTTCTACTCTCCTATTCATGTGTTGCATGTCTTAATAAAACATGTTTACCACCATGGCAAGATATCCCTTCCATTCTAGGCACCAGGCACTTGTCATGCTAGTGGAAATCTTGCGCTTCCCAGCTTTGGCATTTCAGGTGTTGTGCAGAGTGACTCCCATGAATTTTAACTTTAAAATAAAGGTAATTCAAAATTAGAAATACTTGACCTGGAAACTTCCACACATTCACATCTGCAGGCTCTCTCTTCTGCCTGATGTATTTGAACTCCACCATACCCTTCCAGGAGCTCTACTGAGTGTTAATGTATGACTGTCCCTCCGTATCCATGGGGGATGAGTTCCAGGACCCCTATTGATTCCAAAACCCATGGGGGCTCATGTCCCTTCTATCAAATGGCATAGTACAGTCAGCCCTCTCTATCCAAGGGTTCCATGTCTTCAGAGTCAGGTCACCTTGGATCCTTTGATGAGGAACCCAGGAATGTGTAAGGAGGGCCACCTGTACCTAGGTTACCCTGGCTCTGGGCTCTCTGTCCACCAGTCCTGTCTGTTGTTAACTACTTTTTTCACCTTGCACAATTTTCCATGTGTTTTAACTCTTCACTTATCTCACTTGTTTCTTAAACTTAGTTTTTATAGCACATATGACAATGTCTTTTTATACATCTACTTAAACATGCATTCCTCTCCTTTTAATGCTCCATCCTCACAGTCTCTTCCAGCTATCTTCTAGTTCCCTTGAAAGAGCACTATTTGAAAGTTTTTTATGACTTTCAGACCAGAAGTTCAAACATTTGTCTTCATTTTTCTGTTCCTTCCCTCTAAACTTTGCATCATGCTCAGACACAATTCTCTGGCTTATAACTTCATGTTTCTTTACACATGCAAAACTCTCTCCTTCCCAGCTTCTGTTTCTGCGTAATCAAGTCTTTCACCACACATCTCATTTTGCTCCTTCAGGAACCACTAGCCCACATTCTAAGTCCCTACTCCACTCCTGTATGTGCCTCCATCAATTCTCTGCCAGCTCAGCAGTGCAATCTTGAGTTTACATGTATATTTGCCTTTCTAGATAGTAAATTTTTGAAGACAGAGTCTTTGCACTTGAACTATACTTTAAAAGAGCAAATGAAAACCTCTTGTATTTTTTCCTTTTTCAGTGTTCCATCTTTGTGTGGTTTTGAACTTTAAGAATAGAGATTAGAGCTTTCATTATACCATGGAAAAGAAAAGATACATTTTGATGTGAAATCAAGTATAGTAAAGGACCTAAATCATCAACCACTATGGCCTCAGCAATGACTTCAGAGCCTCTTTGGAATGGCCATACATTTTCAATTACCTTCCCTTCTTCCAATAGCACATCTCCTTGTTTAAGCACCATCCTTGGAGTTCCCTTGTGGTTTAGTAGGTTAAGGATCTGGCATTGTCGCTGCAGCAGCTTGGGTCACTGCTGTGGCACAGGTTCAATTCTTGGTCTAGGAACTTCCACATGATGCAAGCATGGAAAAAAAAAAGAACCATCCTCTTAGTATTTCAAAAACTTTTTTTTAAATAAATAAAATAAAATGCCTATTTAATTAAAAAATTATTATTAGTTTTGTGGCAGTACTGTGCTCTAGTATTTTTCATTCAAATACAGAGTAATTTAGTCATGTTTTAGATTAAATTTGCTTTTCTGTGCTAATCTAAGCAGCAAGTAACTAATTATAATACTGTTTCTTAGGTGAAATGTGCTCTGAATTTCAGACAATTAATGTAAAATTGAATTTGATGACCACAACTCTTGTACACAGCAGGTGTCCCTAAGGCTTAAAGTGATGCAGAAATTTTAATCTTAAGATAAAAGCAACTTTATTTAAAAAAAACTTTGAAAGTAAATTTTTTTCTGATCCATACTATTATTGCAAGTATATAGGGAATTTCATGACCAAACATGTATGCATATTGGTTCATGAATAAATTCCATATTATGGCTTTATATTTCCAAAGATTGTTTAATAGGCAATGGAGGAAGACAAAAGATATATTGAAGAAATCTTGAAAGACATTACCTTTAAAGGCAGCATGGTAGAGTAGAAAGAGCCCTAAATTTAAGTCAAAAAAACTTGTGTCAGAATAGTCACCAGAATTAAACTGTGTAGTTATCACAGTTGACATAAAATCAACCCAAACTGGAATAAACACAAGGGGGATCTATGTTGGCTGATGTAACTGAACAGCAGGAATAGAAATGCCTCAAGAAAGGACCCTGTGAAAAGAGCTAGACTCTCTCCTCGCTTGGCTTTTTCAGTGTTATTTCCCTCACCTGGTCACAGGATGGTTGCTGGCATCTCCCAGGACTGTATCTCTCTTTAGGAAAATAGAGCAAGAATCTTTGTCCCATTATCTCCAGCCCAAATCTTAGTACACCTTATAGATTGTGAGGCCATTTCAGATCCACTTGTGGCCAGGGAAATGTGCTGCATTTATTGTCTCAGGTCTCAGTCACCATCTTCATGAATTCAAGGCAGTAATTGGTTCTACTTAGAAGTACATAAACTGAGACTGGGGAAAGGTGGGGTTATTCCTCAGAGTAACAATGCCCCAAAAAGGGAAAAGTAGATGCTGATCAGAAAGCAAAGCTAAAAGACCATGACAGTGACTTTATATGGCCATAAATTTTCCACACTTGTTTCCTTACTTATATCTAATGTGTAAGAATGGTTGTTCTATATACATTACAAAATTACTTTGGGAAATAAATAAAGCAATATCTTTAGAAAGGCTCTATCATCTATATAATTTATGTAATCTATGCTTATAAACATATACTTATAATTTATATAGTCATTTATATCAATATCTTTCATTCTGCTTACGCAGGTATCTCTGGTTTCATTAAAATGACTCAAGATTGACCTGCTGCTAGTGAAGCATTCCTTCATAGAGATGACATTTTATGAACCAAGGAATAGAGAGAATAACTATTTTATGTGTGATTTTCCCCTTTAGGAATGAACCCCTTAGTTAAAGCATACTGTCTCAAGTAGATAAATCAAGAACCAGAGGTTGAAGTCTATTACTTAAAGTATTGCAAGTACTTACAACAAAAACTGATGCTACTTTTAGAAATTAATTGGAGGAGGAGATTGAAGAAGGCAGGACCAAGTCACCTAAAATACTACATCTCTCACAGTAAGGAATCAGTATGTATGAGTGGAGTTGATAAATTAAGAAATGGAGGGAGGTATATGCATAGTATTTAGAGTCATAGGGCAGCCATCAGAAGAAGTAAAAACATAAATGGTTAAAAGGAGATACTTTTGCTATGTAGGACCCTGATAAAGGGGGAAAAGATAATTTAACTATTTTGTATCCTTTCATACTGTTTGAGTGTTTGTATGTGTTTGAATTATATTTATTTAACATACTCTTCATATGATAAAATATTAAAATAAAAGAAAACCCAGTTTATTTAATGGTGATAGAGTCAAGCAATCCTAGCAGTCACTATAAACAAAATTAAATGACAAAGGATAAACCAAGGAAAGCACCTTGATGCATATGTTGATAGGTTAATGGTCTTTATAATATATGTAATGAGTTATTAATCTTTTTAATACAACAAATGTGCTAATTATGTTACCTGAGGTAAATTACCTAACCTCTCAGTGCTCTAGACACATCATTTATAAAGTAAGGATGGTAATAGCACTTACCTCATTGGGTAGGATTAAACAAAAAATAACTGGAACAGGCCTGGCTCCTAACACCAAATAAACATTAGATATTAGCTGTTGATATTACTCCTGTTATAAAAGACCAATGAAGAAAAGCTAAGCATAGTATAAAAATGAACAAAGATGTAAGTATATAAAGAATGAGAGAAGAAACATAAATGCAATACTCTACTAAATAAGATTGGCTTCACTAGAACAAATTAAACCAACATAAAACAAATTAAACCAACAATGGAGTATCATCTTTTGCCTGGCAAATCTTCAAATTTTCAGTAAAAAAGAACAATCATACTTGGAGTAAATTGGAGTTCAGGGAAATGGGAACCTTTCTACATTACTGGTGAAAGAGAAAAGAGAACTCTTACAAAGGCACACTGGCAATGTTTATAGAATCATTGGAATTTATGAATCCTTTCATCCATTTATTTGGCAATATTTATAAAATCATTGGAATTTGTGAATCCTTTCATCCATTTATTTCATTTCTAGAAATTTATCCTAAGAAGCAGTTAAGAAGACCATGTGCAAAAATTTCTCTGTGGAAATGAGTGCATTGATTTTAGTAAGAAGTCATAAATGAATTACTAGTTGGTTGAGTAAACTTTAATATATTAATATCATGAAATCCTGTGCAGACATTCCAAAAGATGATAGAAAAAAATGTATTGACGTTGAAAATATTCACAGTATGTTTTTAAAGAAAATAAGAAAAATTTTAAATGATGTGTACTATAAGATCTATTTTGGTTAAAAAAAAAAAACAGCCAAATTCATGTGTGTGTGTGCATGTATGTGTGTATAATCATAACACATTATGAGTATAATTTATTTATAAAATCACAGTATTAGCTGGGACCACAGGTGATTTTTATTTTATTTTTACTTGTATATATTTATTGGAAATAGGTTAAACTACTTATGATCAACTCTAGTCCAAAGAATCCCCATTAACATACTTGATAATTGGCAATATTCTTTTAAGTGCAGATTCTACAAAGGTTTAAGTCTGAAAATTTTTTCTACCCATTAAAAAGAAGAAAGAGGATTTTAAGTGTTCTCAGCCATTTATCTGCAAAACTGAAATATTGCTAGTATTGTACTGAAACATCTTCTTGTGAAATAATTCCACATTGTACAAATGCCTCCAGATTTTCTTGGAGATAAAATAAAAATCTCATTAAAGAGCCGACTCTTAGATGATAATAAGTACATACTAGGTGCTTTTATTTTCTGTTAAGCAAATGCTTATAAGGAAATTCAATGTACATTATTAAAAGAGAGGGAGAAATGGAGCATCATTTTCTTTCTTTGAATAAAAGTGTTATGCTGCTTAAAAGCGTGATACTGGCAAATGCTTGGCACCTAAAGTGAGTGACATTTTGAAAGACCACATTTCTTATATCCCATGCATCTTAAGGGAAATTTAACATGGAAATTAATGGGATGGCTGTGAGATTCAAAGTACCATGTCACTAAGAGGAACCTTGAGATGTCATCTAGCCATTCAATAAAAATGTACTGAGCACCTATATGTGCCCAGCATTAGGCTAAGTGATGGTGATCTAGATGGACGGGCACAGTCACCCATCCCTGCTCTTAACCAACTCCTCACTGAAATAGGAGAATGATCACTCTAGCAGGATTTAATAGGTGCAACAAAACCTTGCTCTAAAAAGCATCCCAGAAAAGAGCTATGTGAGAATTGCTTATAAACCTGTATCACTAAAGAAATCTATTATTTCTCTTAATATTTCTCTAAGTAGAGTACAAGCTTCTTGAAGGCAAATTATACTCTTTTCCATCCCCTATGACATGAAGCTAATTATCTGGAAGGGTCTCAAAGAATTACCGAACAAGTGAGATAATATACCCTTTCAAATACAGGTGGGGGCATTTTACTAACCTCTCATTAAAATCCATTCCAGGAGATGGATGTTTAATATTCTTCATATTGCTTCTTCCAAATATATGAAAAGGCTTATTAGGAATCCTCATTAGCTCTACTTCCTTCCCCATTTGACCCATAGCTGTAAACACAGAGGTGATATGAAGGTGTCTTTTTTTGATGAGAATGAACCAAAACTGTTATTACAACCAGGAAGTATAATATTTCTCATGAATCTGATTAACTTAAAAACAAATTTCTTATATCTTGACACATCCTTCTTTTTTTTATTTTTATTTTTTGCTTTTTAGAGCCTCACCCACGGCATATGGAGGTTCCCAGACTAGGGTTCTAATTGAAGCTACAGCTGCTGGCCTACGCCACAGCCACAGCAACGCCAGATCTGAGCCTCTTCTTTAACCTACACTTCACAGCAACGCCAGATCCTTAACCCACTGAGCGAGGCCAGGGATCGAACCCACAACCTCTTGGTTCCTAGTCAGATTTGTTTCTGCTGCGCCATGACAGGAACTCCTTGACACATCTATCTGAGGGTAATTCACTTGGATATCTGCCTTGCAAACATAATCAGCATAAAACACATTTATTTTGATGCCTGTCTAGATACTGCTGGGATACATAATTAAAAAAAAAAAAAAAGTTATTGTCTTTTTTGCTTAAGGACTCCTTGTCCTGACAGTCAATTCCATGCCAACTGCATCTTTTAGACACCAGGTGGCACCACCTAGCAGGAATGGCAATGGGTTTTGGCATCTTTAAGAAGCTACTGGGAGGCGGAGCTCAGCTGACCTCCAGCTTAAGTCAGAACACCCAACATTTGCTGCCTATACCCCTGCCTGCTGCTGCAGCCTTTTTTGTTGTTTTTTTTTTTTTTTTCCTTCTCATTCCTGATCCCTGGTTCCTGTTTCCTGGCTATGACTCTGGCATCTCCTTCACCCTAGAGCTAAATGTCCCTGTTCAGATTACAGGGAATTGACCTTGGCTTTACCCTGTGACTCCATCCTTTGTCTGTCAGCTTAGATCTGATGTTTATATTCACTGCTGCTTCAGAACTCAGAACTCGATTTGCTTCATGCCAAACCATGCACTGCAAACTGATCTACCAAAAATAAATAAAATAAATCCATGTTGATGGTTTCTTTTCTCAATTCCATTGTACTTTAATTTATTGATGTATAAGTCAGATCTAAGTGACAGAAACACAATTCAATTTAGCTTAAGCAAAAGGAATTCACTGGCCTATTTAAGAGGAGTTAGGCTGACTCTGAGTATGCCAGGACTTAGGGATTCAAATGTGGTTGTCTATTCTTTCTTCTTCTTTCTTGGCCCTGATTCCCTCTGAGTGTTAGCATCATTCTTTGCTAGATAACTGCACAGATAGATAACTACGAAGCAGGAGAGGGTAACTAATGGCACTTCCAGGCTTATATTGTTCTAGCTCAAAATAATATTTACATCTCCCAATACTTTCATATCAGCCACAGAGAATGAATCCTATTGGCTCTGCTTGTATCAGAAGATCACCTCTAGGCCAATCACATAGTATTCCATGGAAATTAAACATGGTGATTGGCAAGATATGAATGATAGCCCCATCTCTGTGGCTAGTGGCATGGAATCTATTATTAGAAGGACGTGATTGGAAGACAAATACAAAGGGCATCCCAGAACAACAGCTACCATATTTCACAATAATAGAATATTCAGAACATAATGAATTGCAATTAAGCAGATAGGCCCTATGCCTTTACAAACTTAAGAAAATGCTTTATCTAGAAAGGTAAAAATATTTTCTAAATGTAGAATCGATTTAAAGAAGAGAAAAAGAGATTCCCTAGAAGTGAGAAAAAAGAGAAAAATCAAGGCAAGAGTGACAAGCTACCACTGTCAGTGGCTGCATGTTTTTGTATAGGATACAGACCCAGAACTTTTGGAGCTGGAGCCCCATTTCCATGGGGAAATCAGAGCCCTGTCTCTTGTAGACTCACTCATAATAACAAACTTGAGCAAAGTTTTTGAATGAAGCCTGGAGTTTCAAAGTGCTCCTTTTGTCAACAGACCCTGTCCATCAGCTTTAAGAAATGGCAAAGAAACTTTTCATCTATTTAGATTTTGCATCAAAATTCCTGGCCTGAGAAGTTGTGATATAGGAAATACAAACCAATGAATTAAAAGGTCTTAGAACAATTGAAACACCTGGCAGCCTTATTTCCCTTTGCTTATTTCTAAATATGCTAAACTTCTCTGAGTGATCCTATCTCAATCCAGACACATGGAAATCTCACAGTAGAAAACAATCAATCCTTCCTGAAAATAAATTCGTAATAAAAATTTACAAGCCACAAAAGGAAATAACTTCACTATGATAAAAGCCAGGAGGTAAACAAAACAATGAGAAGAACAAGCACCCTATGGAACTAAATAAAAATTACAAAATCTTGAGATAAGTTATAAAATGAACATAGCAAAATGAATAAAGAGATAAATGGAGGAGCAGAAAAATAGTTAAGAAAGAATAGTAAAATAGGAAACAAAAGAATGTTTCAAAATGAAAACTGTAGATTTGACATTAAAAGCTAAGCAGATAAGATAAATGTTATATTAAATCCAGCTGGTTAACCAGAAGATAAAGTTTACAAATGACCCAGAATGCAAAGCAGAATTGATTTGTGGAAGTACTTGAAGAGATGATGGATGATAATTTTCCATAATTGAATAGAAAAATTGAAACATATTATGTCCAGAGCTGAATAAATTAAAATTAACCCACATCCAAATATATTATAATGAAATGTGAGTTCATCAAAGACAAAGTGTAAATCTTAAAAGCAACCAGAGAGAAAAGATAAATTATTTACAATGGGAAACATTTGGATGGCAGCAGTTTTCTCATTGGCAATAAAAGCTGCCAGAGGACAATAGAATAATATGTACCAAGTATTGAAGGAAAATAACCTACAAACAAGGTTCTTAATTTAACTAAAATATCACTCAAGAGAAAGAATGAAATAAAGACATTTTCAGATAGACAGAGTTTACCACTCAGATAATCAATGATAGAAACGAGAAACTGAATTCATAAAGGAGTGGGAGACGAAGTGTGGTGAGCAAAGAATTTGGTCAATCATAAATCCAATAAGGAATGACTATGACAATAATGATGATGATTAACAGGGAAGGGTACATTATGGAGGTAACAAGCACTATATTATCTACTGCGGTATTCAAAGATATTGGACACAATGATAGCGGAGGGAGAATTGATGGTGTGTAGAGGAAGTGGAGACACAACAAAAGAGCTGTTTTAAAGCAATCCAATTTTGGCTCAAGTAGCCGTGTTCATCAAAATGTTTCTCAAAATCCTGCAAGACTCTGACAACTGATAATCCTTTTCAGTTTGGTTTAGAAATACTAAAATACTATATGTGCTTTGAACCTTTAGGGGGTCTTTAATAATTTCAAACTGTACAAAGTATTTCTATACATTAGGAAGCTGGTTAAGCATCTTCCCTGGGATCTTTCCATTTTTCTGCTCAAGATTATAGGCTTTCTCCTTTGTACCTCTAGTGTCTCAAGTGTTGGACCCATTATGTTCTCTCTGGAGTCTGTCCTTCATCTTTCTCATTGTCTTCCTGGATTTGCTTACTCTTTATTCTGATTGCCTCCTATTCTCTTATTGTCAGGTTCATGATCCACACAAGGAATTCATCTGTGTAGTTCTTGCCAAGTCCCAGGAAAAGGTTATCTCTATAGGTGGAAAGCAGGGGACATTTTCTGCCACAGCCATTGTTGATACGCTACATGATGGAGATTCTTTTAAAAAAAATTGTTCTTTATGTGTATGAGTGACTTTGAGCTAATGTACTAAGCAACAAATCAGTTTTGAGAGAGTTGAAAGAGGTAGTTCTGTCTTCTTATATATGTTATCACGAAGTCATAGTAGCTTATTCACTTTTGGCCCTGTTTGAAATTTTGCCTCACTCTGTACACTGAAGAACCTGGTGCTGTTCTCCAGTCTCAGCCTAGGGTGACCAGCCATATATTAAGAGAATAATTTGCACTAAGCAATCAATATATGCATGAAGCAGAGGAGGACACCAGGGTGCTACTGTAATAAACACCAAGAAACTACTGACCCACGGGCCAGAATATCCATGCTAGCACAATTAGCTCATTTTCTTTCTAGAGCCCAGCTACTTAGGGAGCTAAATCAAAATCAGCATCTACTTTATTAATTCACCACAGGAAATTACTGTCACCAAGATTTCAAGTGCCCCAAAGATCATATATGATAAACGCAATCTTTTCTGTAGGCAGACCTGCATATAAAGACAGATAATATCTGGAGGGATGTATGGTCAGAATGGGAACAGATGAAGCGTAGATTGATGAATCAGATGTTTGTCTTCATCTTTCACGCAAAAGGTATTTTTCCCCCATTGGAACTTGGAATTTTGAAGCGGTAGGCAACCGCTCCCCAAATCCATGTGAACACTGAGGACGATTTAAAACTACTCAAAGTTTATTAAGGATAACTAAACCTTGCTCTCTCCCCACTACATAAAGCTGAGATGGTTACTTGCAGTGTTTGATTCTGTGATTCTTGTCAATTCTTCTGTGACTAATCACTCCTTCTTCTGAGTCTAAAGAAGCTTTAGCTCTCACTTCAGAGAGGAGGAAGTATATCTAAACAAAAAGACAAAATTTTATATTTCAAGAGCTCTGGGTTAAGTTTCTTTCTTTTTTTTTTTTTTTTTTTCTCCTGAGGGCATATTTTCTTTCCAGTGTGTTTAAGCTTGACTTCTCATTCTGAACAATCAATAAAATGCCTTTTTATTTTAGGTGATCAATTCTGAATTTTTTTTCCAAGAAAAAAAATCCAGAGAACAAGGGGCCAAATCAATATGCAGTCATAATTTTGGTCTAAATTAAAAGCTCTCTCTTGGCCTGGAGAATATAATCTGTTCATATTACTTGGGCTCCATAATGAATTTACATGGCAGGCTTATTGCAGGTTTTATGTCGGCTCTGCCTTACTTGGGCATGTAATGCTCTGGAATCTGATTAAAACTTTGGGGAAGAGCAGCTGTTCAGCCATGGAGGGTGAACTCAGGCCCATTTTTCAGAACTTGACTATAATGTCTGACACGCTTGCCAGCTATTGGATGATAAATGAACTATCTTTGAATGCCCAGCTCCTGTGTTAATAGCTTTAAAACATCGGTTGTTTACAGGAAAGAAGTTGGGAGCTCTTAGCGATTTTCCTGTCCCAGCGGTCCTCAAATACATCGTTTTTTTCATTGCCAGAATGGCAGTCAGTATTGAAGGGAAAAGGAAGAATTCTTTCACTATTTAGTTTGTTTTTCTTAGGTTTACAGCAAGAGTTTCTCATTTCAAAAGATAGTGGAGTGAGTGCCCCGTGAATTTTATATGAAATGAAACACATAAAATCCAGACCACATCCTTGTTGACATTATCCCGTAGTATCCAAATCATAAAGTAATTTTGAGAGAGGACAAGATGGCGGAGGAGTGAGGGACACGCTCGCCCTCTCCACAAACACAACAAAAAAAGCACATCTACAGTATAATGACTCGCACAGAACAGCAACCAATCGCTGGCAGAGGAACCTAAACTCCAATAACGGCAAGAAGTTTGTGACATTACTGGGCAGAACGGGAGAAAAGAGGAGAGTGAGAGAAGGTGAAATCTGAAGCGGGGACGGGCGCTCCCGAAAGGGAACTGCAGAGGAGGAGAAAGGGATCCCGCACCCTGGAAAGTCACCTACACGGGGGAAAGATCAAACGAACCGGAGGAATCTCCAGATGCAGAGAAGAGTGTAGCAGTAAGTTGGAGTACAGAAAAGCTGATCAAGAACCGAACGGACCATCTGAACTATGGGCACAGTCACCAAAAATTGAGACACCTGGGTGGGGGCTGGGCACCGAGTCCTCCAGAGGTTAGTCCCCGGGAATGGTCCGTGGGACTCCTTGTTGGGGCTGGGCACCGAGACCTCGGCTCCAGAGGTTAGTCCCCGGGCTGGGGGGGGCGGGGCGGAGCAGAAACTGCTTGGGAAGTCTAGAAACCATTTGACGGGGCAGAGACTGCCTGGGAGACTAGGAAAAAAAGCTGTCGCAGAGGAAGGGAGCAATACTCTAGGGGCGGGGAAGTGGAAAGCCGCATCAGAGGGAACCTGGGAGAAGAGCCTGGTCTGCGCCCGTGCTGGGGAGGGGAGAGAAGAAGGGGTGGGTCCCCATAGAAAACCCCCCACGCCACAGCAAGCTTACAGGCCTGCTAGCTAGCTGAAAGCTCTGCTTCCCAGTGCATCCCCTCCCCCACCCCCACCACCCCCCTATGCTCTCGCCGAACCTGGGGCTGCCTGCCATCCAGGAGGGCTGGCCTCAACAATTGCCTGAAGCCTACCACCGCAGGGGCTGTCCCTGCACAGGCCTGCTTGCCCTTTGGAGGGGCTACACTTCCGCAGAGCAGCACCAAACACCACCAGCCCCCGAGAAAAGGCCTGCAGCCCAGAAAAGCTAGAACAAGCCTAGCCAGGCAGTGAATAGATCTGCCTAATTCCCAGATGGTTTTTCTGAGTCGGGCTGCCCCGGGGAGGAGCCTCTTCGGTTTCCAACTGCCCTGCTACCCGCCCAAGCCCCCAGGGGGTGCCCTAGTGGATCAGCTGCATAGGACTGACAGCTCCAGGCAGGACCCCCTGCAGCCCAGAAAAGCTGCAACAAGCCTGGCCGAGTCGGGAAAAGATCTCAGACGGTCTTTCTGAGTCGGGCTGCCCCGGGGAGGAGCCTCTTGGGTTTCCAGTGGCCCTGCTACCCGCCCAAGCCCCCAGGGGGTGCCCTAGTGGATCAGCTGCATAGGACTGACAGCTCCAGGCAGGACCCCCTACAGCCCAGAAAAGCTGCAACAAGCCTGGCCAAGCCAGGAAAAGATCTCAGATGGTCTTTCTGAGTCGGGCTGCCCTGGGGAGGAGCCTCTTGGGTTTCCAGTGGCCCTGCTACCCGCCCAAGCCCCTAGGGGGGTGCCCCACTCCCACGGAATAGCTGCTCAGCACCACCAGCCCCCTAGAAGAGCCCCTGCAGCCCAGAAAAGCTGCAACAAGCTTGGCCAGACTGTGAAAAGATCTGCCTACATTCTCAGGCCATCCTTCTGAGTTGGGCTGCCCTAGGGAAGAGCCTCTTAGGTTCTCAGTGACCCAGATAGCTGCTCCAGCCCCCAGGGGGTGCTGCACTCCTGAGGAACAGCTGCCCAACACCGCCAACCCCCTGCAAGAACCCCACAGCCTAAAAACACCAGAGCAAGCTCTGCATGACCAAGTGAAATCTGCTACCATCGTGGTGTGGACCTCCCAGTCCTGTCTGCCCTCAGGAAGTCCTCCTTTGCTTCAAAGAAACACTGTTAGCCCCATCAACACTCCAGAAATGCCACACTGCCTCAAAAAAGATTGACCAACAATGCAAGCCCTCAGGAAATATTCCGCAGCAGTGACAAGGCAAACACTGCCTGATAACGGACAGTACAACTCCCTCAGGAAAAAGAAAACAACAAGCAAGATGAAGAAGCTGAGAAACCACCCCCAGTCAAACCAACAAGAGAACTCACCTAAAACAGTCAACAATGAAACAGATCTCTGCAGTCTGACAGACCTGGAGTTCAAAAGAGAAATAGTGAAAATACTGAAGGAATTAAGAGAAGATAGGAACAGTAATGCAGATACCCTCAGAAAGGAACTAGAACATATAAGGAGGAGCCAAGAAAAACTAGAACATTCATTTGCAGAGATGCAAACTGAACTAAGGGCAGTAAAAACCAGAATGAATAATGCAGAAGAACGAATCAGTGATATGGAAGATAGAGTAATGGAAATCACTCAATCCGGTCAACAGACAGAAAACCGAATCAAAAAACTGGAAAGCAATATAAGAGACCTATGGGATAATATAAAGCAGGCCAATCTATGCATCATAGGAATTCCACAAGGAGTAGAAAAAGATAAGGGGATGGAAAATATATTTGAAGAAATTATCGCTGGAAACTTCCCAAATCTAAAGGATACTGGGTTCAAGATACAAGAAGCACAGAGGGCCCCAAACAAACTGAACCCAAACAGACCCACACCAAGACACATCATAATAAAAATGGCAAAAGTTAGTGATAAAGAGAGGATCCTAAAGGCAGCAAGAGAAAAACAGAATGTTACCTACAAGGGAACCCCCATAAGAATATCAGCTGACTTCTCTACAGAAACACTACAGGCCAGGAGGGAATGGCAAGAGATATCTAAGGTGCTAAAAGGAAAAAATATGCAACCTAGAATACTCTATCCAGCAAGAATATCATTTAAAATAGAAGGGGAAATAAAATTTTTTCCAACAAAAACTTAAAGAATACAGCAACACAAAAACCCCAGGTTAAAGGAAATATTGAAAGGGCTTCTCTAAACAACAAAGGAAGGAAAGGGAAGAAAAAAGAAAAGAAAAAAAAAAGAAGAGGAAGAACTAGGACTGAGGAAACTGCAATCAGAGAGCAGTCACTCAAATAAGCCAGCATACAGATTTAATCATGAACAGGCCTCAAACAAAATAAAATTAAAAAGAAAAAATAAAAAAGAGTCATCAAAACCATAAAATGGGCAAGGGATGGTTAGGAAGGAAATAACCCTTTTTGTTTTTCTTGTTTGTATGTTTCTCTTCTTAATTTTAATATAGTAATGAAGTGTTTGAACTTACAGGACCATCAGGCTAACACACACTTATATAGGAAGGGGTTAGTATACTTAAAAAACAGGGCAACCACAAGCCAAAACCAATATTGCATTTGCAAAAAATGGAAAAAAAAATACACTCAAGCAGATAATAACAGAGACCATCCAACCAAAAAAAAAAAAAAAGGAAGAATGGAGAACCATAGAATCAACTGGACATGAGGTTCAAATGGCAATAATAATCATCTATCAATTATCACCTTAAATGTCAATGGACTGAACGCCCCAATCAAAAGACACAGACTGGCTGAGTGGATAAAAAGGGCAAAAACCTTCAATATGCTGCCTACAGAAACTCACCTCAGGACAAAAGATACATATAGATTGAAAGTGAAAGGGTGGGGAAAAATATTTCACACCAACACATGACAAAAAGCAGGAGTCGCAACGCTCATATCAGACAAAATAGACTTTAAAACAAAAGACATAAAGAAAGACAAAGAAGGACCTACTTAATGATTAAGAGATCCATCTAAGGAGAGGATGTTATCCGTCAACATATATGCCCCAAATACAGGAGCACCAGATACATACATCAAATATGAACAGACATAAAGGGAGATATGATGAGAATACAATCATAGTAGGAGACCTTAATACCCCCCTCACATCAATGGACAGATCCTCTAGACAGAAAACCAATAAAGCAACAGAGATCCTAAAGGAACAATAGAAAAGTTAGACTTATTAATATCTTCAGGACCCTACATCCAAAAAAAGCAGAATACACATTCTTCTCAATGCTCATGGAACATTCTCAAGAATCGACCACATATTGGGACACAAAGCTAATCTCAATAATTTGGGAGCATAGAAATTATCTCAAGTATCTTCTCGGACCACCATGCCATGAAATTAGAAATCAACCATGGGAAAAGAACAGAAAAAACCTACTACATGAGACTAAACACATGCTACTAAAAACCAATGGGTCATGAGGAAGTCAAGAAGGAAATTAAAACTACCTTGAAACACATGATAATGAAGACACAACCTCTCAAAATCTATGGGATGCTGCAAAAGCAGTGCTCAGAGGAAATTTATAGCAATACAGGCCTTTCTCAAAAAAGAGAAAGATCCCAAATGGACAACTTAACCCTCCACCTAAATGAATTAGAAAAGAAGAACAAAAAAGGCCTAAAGTCAGCAGAAGGAAGGAAATTATAAAGATCAAAGAAGAAATCAATAAAATAGAGACTCAAAAAACAATAGAGAAAAT